>NC_092336.1:72995000-73295000 GCF_046630445.1 Rutidosis leptorrhynchoides | reverse complement strand
TCCATATAGAATTCAGATGAAACAGTTAGTGAAACGGAGTCGATTTGAACAACGATGGAAGAGAAACGTTTGGAAACGAGTTTGCAGGTGCATAATGTTTTCAAATCGATGATTTTGTTCAGTATTAGGAGAAGCAGCTCGTCTGGTAAACGACTGATTAAGGAAGATGAATCGTCATCTGCAAGAGGTTTCCTCATTTTTTTAGGTATCCGGCAAGGGTTTTGAAAATCGAATTTATAAACCCTAAACCATCGTCGAGTGTCGATGATGTAATAAACCAGGTGCGGCGGTGTATTTGCCTATTTCGCAACAGTCAACTCAAAACCTAAAAATTACTGTACTATAGAAATTATATTATACATATATATATGAGAAAATCAAAAAACTACTACTCATTTAAGACACATGCATAATAGAATCATTCCTTTTCTTTTGTCTTTTGTAAATCACGAAATGGATATATATATATATATATATATATATATATATATATATATATATATATATATATATATATATATATATATATATAGTGGTAGTATCAAGAGGGAAGTAACCAATCGGGAGAAACGGGTGGAAGCAAATTTTTTTTTTTTTCGTTTTTTGAAAAAACTTTGTTCACGAACATTATAGATTGGATGAAAATAAGAACATTTAGAAAAGACACTTCGTGATGAATGTTATTATTTTGGCGGGAAAACGCTCGAAGAAGTAATATATAACAATTATCGTGTTTTTCGAGCGTATGTTGAGGTTTTAGACATTAGGGTTTAGATATTAAGGTTTAGATATTAGGGTTTATAGGGTTTAGATATTAGGGTTTAGAAATTTAGGGTTTAGGGTTTAGATTTAGGATTTAGATTTAGGATTTAGATTGAGTTTTTAACACGAACGGTTTAGGGTTTAGGGTTTAGGGTTTGGTGTTTTCCATAAACCCAAAACACCAAACTCTAAACCCTAAACCCTAAATCCTAAACTCTAAATCGGGCTAAATTTTACTTCACAAAACATGGAAAAAAAAACGTTAACATTCTTCACGAACAATATTATCTTGAATGTTATTTTTGTCGATCTTTTTTCCGCCAAAATAATAACATTAATCACGAAGTGTCTTTTCTAAATGTTCTTATTTTCATCCAATCTATAATGTTCGTGAACAAAGTTTTTTCAAAAAACGAAATTTTTATTTTTTTTTGCTTCCCCCTGCTTCCTCCCGATTGGTTACTTCCCCATTGATCCTGCCTATATATATATATATATATATATATATATATATATATATATATATATATATATATATATATATATATATATATATATATATATATATATATATATATATATATATATATATATATATATATATATATATATAGTCATCTAATATATTTCATAAATGAATTGTTACCTCAGTTGCTTGGTACTCAATACCTTTACCTGGAGGTCAAGGGTTTGACACCAAAAAATCTTTTTTATTTTTTTCCTACAACCTATTTCCCAGGTCCAAGAACTCTCTCACGCCCTGTAAAATGGGCGGCCCAAATACTTGTTGAAAGTGAAATTGAAAATAAGTATTATGTATGGGGTATATTATATATATATATATATATATATATATATATATATATATATATATATATATATATATATATATATATATATATATATTCATTTAGAAATTTGAAATTCATGTGTTCATTTATATGTTAATTTTGACTTTTTAAAACCCATTTTTTGATATATGTAAATAGTATTTTTCTAATAGGTATAGAAAATAACGGAAATGCCTTCGTAGCTTAATGATTTTTTTGTGCATTTTTACAATTGAGTGATCCCGGGTTCGAGACCCGGTTAATGCTTTGAATTATTACTTTTTTAAAAAGATACTACCACTTTGAAGGTAGGTTGCACATTTATCCTCAATAGAGGCGCCTGGATTCGATCCATTTGTTTTACACACCCTTTTTTTTTGCATTCAAATCTGAACCATCTATAATTATTATCTCTTTATTTGTTAAATGTCTCAACCTTTTCCTCACAAATGTTTCAACCTTCTTTCTAATTATACATATTATCAACCTTCTTTCTAATTATACATATTATTTTACTTCTTAGATTTCTAGCCATTAACATTAATCTCTCATTTTTTTTTAATATTTCAAAAATCCACTCCTCTATATTGTTATTTTCAATTCAACGCTCCAATTCTCATAACATATTTGATTTTCATGTTAAACTCTCTCATTCATTCATTTTTTTTAAATATTTTTTCTCAGTTTTTTACGATTATACATATATTCAAAGAGAAAATCACAAAAGTTACTATTCATTTAAAACACATACGTAATAAAACTCAACTCCAAGGGTAGAATCGTTCCTTTCCTTTTGTCTTTTGTAAAAGCACGAAATGGAGTATATATATATTTAGTCATCTAATATATTTCATAAATGAATTGTTACCTTAGTGGCTTAGTACTCAATACCCTTACCTAAAGGTCAAGGGTTTGACACCAAAAAACCTTTTTTATTTTTTCCCTACAACCTATTTCTCAGGCTCAAGAATTCTCCCACGCCCTGCAAAGCGGGCGGCCCAAATACTTGTTGAAAGTGAAATTGAAAATATGTATTATCTAGGGAGTATATATATATATATATATATATATATATATATATATATATATATATATATATATATATATATATATATATATATATATATATTCATTTAGAAATTTCAAATTCACTCTGTTCATTTGTATGTTAATTTTGACTTTTTAAAACCCATTTTTTGATATATATATATAGATAGTATTTTTAGGTATAGAAAATAACAGAAATGCCTTCGTAGTTTAATGATTTTTTTGTGCATTTTTACAATTAAGTGATCCCAGGTACGAGACCCGGTTAATGCTTTGAATTATTGCTTTTTTAAAAAGATACTACCACTTTGAAGGTAGGTTGCACATTTATCCTCAATAGAGGCGCCTGGATTCGATCCATTTGTTTTGCACACCCTTTTTTTTTCATTCAAATCTCAACCATCTATAATTATTATCTCTTTATTTGTTAAATGTCTCAACGTTTTCCTCACAAATGTTTCAACCTTCTTTATAATTATACATATTATTTTACTTCTTAAATTTCTAGCCATTAACATTAATCTCTCATTTTTTTTTTAATATTTCAAAAATCGTCTCCTCTATATTGTTATTTTCAATTCAACACTCCAATTCTCATAACACATTTGATTTTCATGTTAAACTCTCTCATTCATTCATTTTTTTAAATATTTTTTCTCAATTTTTTACAATATTTCTTTTATTACTTTTTTTCTATCTTTACAACTTTTACAAATTCTTTTCACATTTTCTCAACTTTGTTTTACAATCTTTTTATGCAACATTTGTTCCTCTTTTTCTTTATAATGTATAAAAGTGTACTCACAAATTTTTTTCTATGCAAAATTTTTCCAGGTAGAAATTTTAAAAAGAAATTTTAAAATTAGATTGACTACTAAAAATTTTGATATGAGATGTAAGTAATGCTAATGAACTACGGCTACTTATGCTATGCATGAAAATAAAGGGTTTGCGGCCGCAGCGCGCGGCTAAACCCAAAGCTTGTTTATTTTATTACTAACTTGGACTATTATTATCAAACCATTAATCATTATTTTATCTTTATTTCTATTTTTATTTTTATTATTATTAAAGCAAAACGTATTATAAATTATTATTAGGTGTTGTTTGTTTTTTCATTGCAGACTTTATTATGTGTATGTCTGCGAGCGGAAAGATATTTTCATTTAAGACGTTTTGTTTTTTTGAAGGCATAAGACAAAATAAGATCTTAAAATGTCTTTAACTTCCGACATTGGCTCAATTTCTGACAGGACGCGTGAGTCCCCTTGGTATATGTTCATTTCATCTTCAATGATTTAATAATTGCGAGTTGGGAACTACGCTGACTCTTAATTTCAATTCCACGAGGTATTTGGATGGAGATATGGGCACCTCGGCCTCCTTTGATGACTTTTGACCCTTGTGATATGGCTACTCTCTTTAAATTTTTTGAGTCTTATATTGGACCTATGAATTATAATATGGTCAGTCCTAGTGATGATCGTAGGCCTTTATGAGAAATACTCACTCGATCCAAAATATGGTAGCTAGGGCAATCTTTGGGTAAATCGTTTTTGCCATAATCGTTTTCAGGGGAAAATAATTAAAACGCCACAGATAGTGTAAGAAACTTGATCGGAGTTTTCAGACTCTTTTGTAAACCCTGACAGGGACTACCCACATCCATAAAAAAAAACCACCACGGGGACCACCCATGTTTGTAAAGCACATGGACCTACCACTTCGAAAAAAGCACGGGGTGCAACGACTTCACAGAGACCAATCGCACATTTTTTTTATCAATTTTTTACCCAGCCCAAATCCATAAAACCTTACATTTTAGAATACACTGTTTTAATACATTTTGCGATTTTTGTCCAATATTGTTATGACCGGATGGGCCATCTTCAGTTGGTGGTTTTGCGGAACAACAGTTCCCCATTGGGGTTGTTTGTGGATTGTTAATCAAGAATGAAATGTACAATAGGGTTTTAGGATTTTGAAGAAAAAGGTTTAGAGTTGGCACTAAAAAAAAAGTTTGAGAAATATTGCAAAAAGTGCTCAAAGTGTGTGGAAACAAGATGATTTTGGTATGGAATGATGGAAAGGGATTATAGGAATTGAAATGGTTTCCATAGTTCCCCATATTAACAAGTTGAATGGTAGGACATGGCTAGCAAAAAACTTTTTTATTTTGTGTTCCACAAATAAGTTTTATTATTTCATTTTGGGAGCCAAAAACTTAAACTCTTAAAAAACTAGACTTTAATTTTTACTCATCACATTCAAACAAAGTTTAACCATTCTTTTCCCCAACAACCGAATAATTATTTCTTAATCTAATTGTTTAGATTTCATTTAGCCATACTAATAACCGGTTTATAACCCTTTTTCCAAATTAGGATGCATATTGAACAATAATTGTACACACAACACTCAATATCATATGTTCACTTCGCATTGTTAAGTCTTCTGATGTTTACTTACAAATACAAGCGTTTAACATGCGCACATACAACTGCTTGCATCTTCAACTAAGGTAGAGCAGTATTAAGCTCACCAGCCATTTGCTGCAACTTCGTGATCAGGTGCATTGCAGCAGAGTTCTTCGCTTCATGCAAACTTGGTTGTAAGCCGCTAACACCCGAACACTCAAATTCAAGTCCTTTTATAGTTACATTAGCCACATACATACCTGGGTACACAAACACGAGCACACTAATTAAAGGAATATGGATTGACTATTTGGCAGAGGTAGCAATTTTGACCCATGTACATGTGAAATGGTCACTATAGGTTGTAACATATGTCATTCATATTATTCACATTCAGAAAATAGCTAAACTAGAAACATGTTTAAAGTTGTCAAAGTCTAATTTTAATGCAACAACAACAATAATACCCAACCTTATCAGTTATTGTTTAAGAATTTGGACAAGTATTAAAAATGGACCAAAAGAAGTTTGTAGGTCAACGCGAAGTGTCCTATCCCCCAACCTATAGATTATGACTCGTGTGAACCTGAAACTGTTTCCCAAACCGCCCGACCCGCCCATATTGCCACCTCTAGCATAAAATAACAAGATCTCACCAATTTGAGAAGCAAAGTGCAAAGTAAAAAAATAGATATTTGTAACTGACCATTAGAACATGTTGTGCGATATGATGGCAACATCCAACTGTTTGATAGACAGATCTCATCCAAATCCTGGGTAAAAAGCAGCGAAAAAGTCATGATAAAAAACTTGCATCTCATAATGAAAAAAAGAAGAGAGATGGAAATTTTGACCCAATAACTTGTGAATAGTCGATTGGGATATTGTTTCACCTCTGAAAGGGACTAACAGGTAAAAAGATACCTCTATATAAACAAATCAAACTATCAAATGGATCAAGCAGGTCGAAAGTTGCCTCAGACGTGGTTTTAATCACAAAATCTCCTTAATTGTTTTTTTAAGACTAAGATACTAGAGCTTAAGTTATAATATTTGGTAAACTAGCTGTTTAATAAGAAAAAGAGTGCACAAAAATTGATTTGGGTCAACACCACCCATTTGACCCATGCAAATTGGATCAGTTAAAAGACTTGCCTGACATGCTTTGCTGTTTACTGACATTGCCAAACTTCGATCGCCATGCAGATTTGTATGTTCTTGAGGTTGCATGTTATCCTGCTGGCAAATCTCATTGCAACAATCGATTACAGCTTCTATCTTTAAACCCAAGCAATCTCCATCACCTTTTTACAAAACCAAACCAAAAAAAAAAAAAAAAGTCAACATATTCGACAATCATATCAAAGCACCATAATAAAGTACCAATAAAAAGACATACCTGCATGCATGATTGCCTGAATCTTTTTATCGCATAAAGTCAACTCGCTTTCTATATAGTGTTGTTGATCACACTGCAAGGAAATAAACTGCATCAATAACTCATCCGGAAACAGACAATTTATCATGTAACATACAAATGCAAGAGATAATTTAGATATAATATGAAAGCCAATTAAGCCCATTTCGACCCGTAGCACATTATTATGCATTATATGTTTATATCACGTCTAGATTACGCATTATATCACGTCACCTATTAAGAGTCCAACAAGAACAATGCAAGGTTGAATATAGAACCGTACCAGTTTTCGTCTTTTATGTAGAAGAGCTCGAACAGCAGCTTTTGACAATTCGGAACTCTTTGCATCCACCGTTAAGTGAAAGTCGTCAAGAGCATGATCTACCGTTAGTATTTTGTCCTCGTTGCATAAGACCATGCAAGAATTTTTTCCGCCGTCAACCTTTTCGTCCCTCTTTTGACTAACGGTTGGCATATTCTTCGTAAAGTGAAAATCTTCACGAGCATGATCTACCGTCAATAATTTATCCTCGTTGAATAAGACCATGCAAGAATTTTTTTCACCGTCAACTTTTTCGTCTTTCTTTTGACTGACGATTGACATATTTTTCACCTCACGAGCATGGTTCACTGTCAATATTTTATCCTCGCTGCATAAGACCATGCACGAATTGTTTTCACCGTCAACTTTTACGTCTTTCTTTTGACTAACGTTTGACATATTCTTAGTTAAGTGAAAATCTTCACGATCCGCGCTGCATAAGACCATGCACGAATTGTTTTCACCGTCAACTTTTACGTCTTTCTTTTGACTAACGCTTGACATATTCTTCGTTAAGTGAAAATCTTCACGATCCGCGCTGCATAAGACCATGCACGAATTGTTTTCACCGTCAACTTTTTCATCTTTCTTTTGACTAACGGTTGACATATTCTCCGTTAAGTGAAATTCTTCAAAAGCATGGTTCACCGTCAATATTTTATCCTCATTGTATAAGACCATGCACGAATTGTTTTCACCGTCAACTTTTTTGTCTTTCTTTTGACTAACGGTTGACATATTCTTCGCATTTTTCAGATTCTCCTGCAAGTAGCCAAATGCGATGTGTTAAAAAGTAATTAAAGTAATTTATATTACCATAAAGTTCAATAATTTATAATTTTATTTGTATTTCTATTTTAGGTACAAGACTATTTGAAAGTAAAAAACATATCAAAAGCTCAAAGTCAAACTAAAAACAATGTCTAAGTTGATTTACCTCGATGCTGATTCCTTTTGTTGTTTTCCTTTTTTCGTGATGATAAACCTTGAATGGCTTATCGATGCCCTTACTACTTGCTTCACTCGAAGAATTGTTTGATTCAGCCTTGCAAGACCCGTTCATATCGCTCTTCTTCATACTATCACCATTAGCACCCGTGATTTTGTTACCGACAGAACTTTCAGTTTCTTTGACTTTTTGGTCAAAGGGCTTTACTATCAACACAGATCTTTCTGCTTCTTTGACTTTCTTTATTTCATCACTTCCTATCTCACACGATTTCTTACTGTCACCATTAGCACTCGTGATATTGTTACTGACAGAGCTTTCAGTTTCTTTGACTTTTTGGTCAAAGGGCTTTACTATCAACACATATCTTTCCGTTTTTTCGACTTTCTTTATTTCATCACTTCCTATCTCACACGCTTTCTTACTATCACCATTAGCACCCGTGATTTTGTTACCAACAGAACTTTCAGTTTCTTTGACTTTTTGGTCAAAGGGCTTTCCAATCAAGTTAGAAGTGACAACATCATCTTGCACCTCGCTAACGGGTTCACGGTAATTGTTTGGAATTACAACGTTTGTGTTACCGACATAACTTTCTGTTTCTTTGACTTTCTTACTTTGACCACTTTCTATCTCACACGATTTCTTACTATCACCATTAGCACCCATGACTTTGTTACCAACAGAACTTTCTGTTTCTTTAACTTTCTTAATTTGACCACTTCCTGCCTCACACGAGTTCTTACCGCTACTATTAGCACCCGTGATTTTGTTTCTTTGACTTTTTGTATCTTTGACTTTTTGGTTAAACGGCTTTCCCATGTCTAGCACCTTGCTAATGAGTGAACTGTAATCGTTTTGATTTACAAAGTTTAATGCAACATTGTGATCATGAGCTTCTTCTTTAATTGACTTACTGCTGTGCACACTACCCACGTCTAAATTTGACTTAAATATCAAGTCATCAGAAAGTTTCTTACATTGACCACTTACCATCTCACACGATTTCTTACTATCACCATTAGCACCCGTGACTTTGTAACCGACCGAACTTTTTGTTTCTTTGACCTTTTGGTCAAAGGGCTTTCCTATCAACTTAGAGTCGTCTAGAACCATAGGTTCACACTTTGGATCGACAAAGTTTAATTCAACATTGTGGTCATGAGATTCTTCTTTACTTGAATTACTGCTGTGTACACTTCCCACGTCTAAAGTTGACTTGATTTTATTTGACTTAAATATCAAGTCATCAGAAAGTTTCTTACTTTCACCACTTACTATCTCACATGATTTCTTATTATCACCATTAACACCCGTGATTTTGTCACCGACAGAACTTTCTGTTTCTTTGACTTTTTGGTCAAAGGGATTTTCTATCAACTTAGACGTGACAACGTCGTCTAGCACCATGGGTTCACTCTTTGGATCTACAAATTTTAATGCAACATTGTGGTCATGAGCTTCTTCTTTTCTTGAATTACTACTTTCTACAAGTCCCACGTCTAAATTTGACTTGATTTTGTTACCGACAGAACTTTCCGGTTCTTTGACTTTTTGGTCAAACGGTATTCCTATCAACTTAGATGTGACAACGTCATCTAGCACCTCGCTAATGGGAGTAATGGGTTCAGCAACATTGTGGTCATGAGTTTCTTCTTTACTTGAATTACTGATGTGTACACTTCCCAAGTCAAAATTTGACTTGATCATCAAGTTATCAGAAAGTTTCTTACTTTTACCACTAACTGTCGCAGACGTAATTAGTGAGCCTTGAATGCTGCTCGTATCTGCACTTCCCTGTTCAACCTGGTGTGGTACACTATTTGATACCCTGCAATATCCATATACAGACTGAAGTTTATGTAGTATATATTAACTATCTTATTCAGTTATTCCATTACACTTCCTCATGGTCATGTAAAACTTATGATTTGATTAAAGTCAAATGCAAGAGGTTTAAGGTAATCTATACACAGGCAAGGTTGTAAAAGTCACGAGTCGGGACGAGTCGATCGGGACCTTGGAGGGACAAGTCAGTCAAGTCGGGGATGAGACGCGGATGAGACGTTGACTTTTTGTAATAAATAAATTATCTATATATATTATGTATGTATATTACACATAAATATATTAAACATAAAACATAAATTCATCAAACATAATATATGTATGGCACAGTATCTAATTTTAAATAATATAAAATTGTTGACTTAATTTTGACTTTGACCCGACTTTTACAACAGTGATCAGATGCAATGGTAATTGAAGTATTAAATGTTGAGTCAAAAGTAAGTTACCTTGAAAACAGTTTTGAGATGATGTCAGCATATGGAAGCAGGTAATAGTACTCAACGATAGGAGTAATAATCCAACTGCCTGAACACTTCTTTACGACAGGGCCCTGTAAGCTACACAATAATAGTACACTAATCTTATGTTAGAAAATCCATAAATTTTCAGATATATTTTCGTCCGTATAACATATATGTATTTGCTTATTGGAGACAGCTGTTACATAAACATGAACAAACAAATATATAAAGGTAATTACAATTCACCCCACTTACATCAAAATGGGCCACTCTGGGTTATACTTTAAGCAAAGCAAAACAGATACTAACCTACGAATAGCATCTTGAATAGGGACCAAATTATCCTCGTTGATTGATTGGGTGCATTGCATTACGTAAAAGCGAGTAGACGTCTTTGCGTGACTCAATGAATAAACAACATCGCTTTTCAAGACCTTAAGCTTGTTATATATGATTCCTGTTTCAGAGTAAAAATCATATCCAAGTATTAATAACATTCAGTTAAACTGTAAACACCAACATAAACTAATATTCTGTAACAATTGCATCTCACCATGTTGCTTTGCTTGTTTTGTGATTTAATTTATTTTAAGGACGCGGTTAAGATTCAAAAAGTTCAATTCAATACGGTATTAAATAAGATAACTATTCTGACCACCACCACCCCGCCGCCCCCGCCGCCCCCGCCCCCGCCCCCGCCCCCGCCGCAGCAGCAGCAGCAGCAGCAGCAGCAGCAGCAGCAATAATAATAATAATAATAATAATAACCATAATGATGATAATAAATTAAACCTGTTGCTTCTTTCACAGCTATAAATGCAAACCCCACTTCCTCATCCTCATCGTATTTCCGTAGTCGTTTCTTTTCGTACTCCTTTTCAGAATAAAGATCTTTTTCAATTAGTGACCAAACGCCATCATTAAACTGTAAAAAGCAGTTCTCTTTTTTGGAATCTATTAACAAAACTGCAACTTTGCTTATTGGCCATTCTTTTACCGAACACGAGCCGTTAGTAGTAGCATCGAGCAAAGTTTTGGATATGGTGCAAGCATCCATAATTGCTTTTTCTGCAAGTGAAAGCTGTTTTTCGGGGTCATCTAAAACGGGGCGATCAGATTTACTCATGTACTTGAAATGATGCAGAATGCTCGGTTTGAACATTATCGCCAAGCAACAAAATTGGTCAAACTTCAAGAATTCACTTTTTTGGTGGTGAATTCGATGATAGTAGTTGTAAAGTATTGCAACAGCATGAACCTGAAATTCCATAAACAAAGTACTTAATGTTACAACTCACAATTATATATAAATCATAAATCTTGAGGCAGAATATCAGCAGATACTGAGAATTAAAGTAATAAATCATAAATTAGAGTAATTGTCACGTTAGAAGTACACTTTGGGTGAGTTTTGACCAGTTTGACCCATTTAAACCATCTCTTTCAAGCTACCTTTCATATCCATTTAAGATATAGTATAACCCAAGTTGACCCTTTTATAAGTTACTGGTTAAAAATTGCTACCTCTGCTTGTATGTACGAATCATCAAGAGTGATATTAAGCCACTAAATACGGTTACCTGTTTAGCAACAGATTTCTGTTGTGATTCAGATGGAGCATTTGCAATGTCGCTAACTTTTAAAGGTAATAATGGGCCAACCAAGTAATCCATTAATGCTTCGACAGTTTCCTCAGTTGGACCATGCTCTGTTTGCAAATCTATGTCCATCGCGTCTAGATTTTATCAAATCAAACACAAAATAATACATTATTAGAAGCAACTATCGCAGCAAAACATGAAACTAACAAGAAGAAAAATCGTAAACAGATATTACACGATGTTTTAACTTACACTACATTAAAGATCAGATATTTAGAAGGATAAATATATTTTCACTGCATTTTCTTGCAGCCAATTTGCAGCATGAAATTTTTATATAAAGACTAATAGATAAAAAATAATATAGTTTTTTTGTATTTTATTGATATAATAAAACATCATTTAATATCTGTTTTGTTTAAGGTGCCATTGTTAACAGAAGATTTTCCCAAGCTAATATCATTATTATATTGTGAATTATATCAAAATTGTGATACCCTTATAACTTATTACTATAATTCACGATTGTTTACGCATGCAAAACGTTGTGGATCAAGGGTCAAGTTTTAATTTTGATTCACATTTGTAGACAAATATGAAATAAAAAAACATCAAGACTAAAATCACAATCACAATCACAATTATAAATATATTGAAAGTGTTTATCACCCTGTTCACTCTATAAAGCTATAAAGCTATCTCATTTGAATACTCAATGGATCATTATTCTACCTAGATTTAAAAAAATAAAATAAAAATAAACACAAAGGCATACATTACATATACATAGTATGCACAAAACAACAAAATGAGACATAAAAAGATACTAGTACGAAACAGGTTAGGGTTTTTACATGGTTAAATAGTGAAATTTTGAAATTTTAACAAAATCCAAATATCAACGAAACAATTGAAGCTAATACATTGATAATCAACCTCAATTATACAGTCCGAAAGCAAAGAACTTGCATAAAAATTGCAGATCAAGAAAATGATGTTGGTGTGTCAGATAAAAAAGTTGATTTTGTAAGAATTTGAGAAAAATGTAAAGAGAAAAGAAACCCTAAAAGTAAGTGAAGTGAAGTTTAGTTAGAGAGATGATACCTTAGACCATTTTCTCTCTGGTTGACTAGAAAGAGTGAATGAGTCTCGGACAAATTAGAAGTCTTCTGTAATATTATTTCCTAATCAACCTAATTTTTAATTACTAGTTTTTTTATTTATTTCAAATTTTTATAAATACCCCTTATCTCAAGTCTATAATTCAGTACTTTTTATTTTGTTGTCACAAATTAATTAATTACTTTAATAAATAAATAAGAATTAAAAAAAAGTTTCTTTAAAACTTTTAATGTTTACATGTAAAAGAAAAGTTGTATAAAAGTGGTAATATAGTGTAATTTTTGCATTTAATTGTAAGAAAAAGGATGAGATTACTTAACCAACTAACCTAGAGTCAATGAGGCCTTAAATTTACATTTATTAATCTGACTGAAATGAAATATACTTTAAATAGCTAACCTTATGATGATCCGGAAATTTCCGACTAAATTTAAACTTAATCTTTATATGATTTCGACACGATAAGCAAAGTCTGTAATGTTGAGTCTCGAAAGTTTTGGAACTATATTCATGTAATCAATTACCCTTTGAATGTGCTCAACGATTCACGAACATTTAGTGTATTTAAATATGTATATATAATATATATAGTTATATTAATTGAAAACGTTAACAAAGTATTTGATGAATAATACTTTGTATAAACTTATTTGTTTCAATATATGTTTAATATATTTATCGACGGAAATTAAAAGATAATATCAAATGATTGAATTATCAGATATATTGTGATACTGTTATGGGTCTCTGTTATGAGGTCCACTATAATTTAAGAAATCTATTCTTTTTAACAATATTCGAAAAATGGTAAAGTGATTATAATGTAAGAACAAAAGTGTCAATTAATGAGAACTGGACAAAAGTTAGTGGAGATTCCTGCTTAATTTTTGATGCATGCTTTACAATGATTTCCTCATGCATCTTGATATGTTAACTAATTAGTTTTTATGATATTTAATGAACGACAACATGTTAAGCAAATGACATGTTACATTAAGATAATTTCATACGTTTGATTAGCCATTAGACTTTACCCTACGACTCACGAATAAACTATAAGTTAAGAACTGGAAAACTATTATAATTTACATAATATATGATTTTACTTTCTAAAATAAAAACGTTTTTCGATATAATAGAATTTGATTATTAAAATGTTTTGTTTAAATAACGTAAATTGATTATATATAATAAATTGGAATATTAAATTAAATATATAAATAACTTGCAACTTGTATCTATAAACGTGTTATGTATATTAAATATGAAATGTCCCGTTCTTATTGATTAAAAACGTTCCATATTAATTGATTTCGTTGCGAGGTTTTGACATCTATATGAGACGTTTTTCAAAGACTGCATTCATTTTTAAAATAAACCATAACCTTTATTTCATCAATAAAGGTTTAAAAAGCTTTACGTAGATTATCAAATAATGATAATCTAAAATATCCTGTTTACACACGACCATTACATAATGGTTTACAATACAAATATGTTACAACAAAATAAATTTCTTGAATGCAGTTTTTACACAATATCATACAAGCATGGACTCCAAATCTCGTCCTTATTTAAGTATGCGACAGCGGAAGCTCTTAATAATCACCTGAGAATAAACATGCTTAAAACGTCAACAAAAATGTTGGTGAGTTATAGGTTTAACCTATATATATCAAATCATAATAATAGACCACAAGATTTCATATTTCAATACACATCCCATACATAGAGATAAAAATCATTCATATGGTGAACACCTGGTAACCGACATTAACAAGATGCATATATAAGAATATCCCCATCATTCCGGGACACCCTTCGGATATGATATAAATTTCGAAGTACTAAAGCATCGGGTACTTTGGATGAGGTTTGTTAGGCCCAATAGATCTATCTTTAGGATTCGCGTCAATTAGGGTGTCTGTTCCCTAATTCTTAGATTACCAGACTTAATAAAAAGGGACATATTCGATTTTGATAATTCAACCATAGAATGTAGTTTCACGTACTTGTGTCTATTTTGTAAATCATTTATAAAACCTGCATGTATTCTCATCCCAAAAATATTAGATTTTAAAAGTGGGACTATAACTCACTTTCACAGATTTTTACTTCGTCGGGAAGTAAGACTTGGCCACTGGTTGATTCACGAACCTATAACAATATATACATATATATCAAAGTATGTTCAAAATATATTTACAACACTTTTAATATATTTTGATGTTTTAAGTTTATTAAGTCAGCTGTCCTCGTTAGTAACCTACAACTAGTTGTACACAGTTAGATGTACAGAAATAAATCGATAAATATTATCTTGAATCAATCCACGACCCAGTGTATACGTATCTCAGTATTGATCACAACTCAAACTATATATATTTTGGAATCAACCTCAACCCTGTATAGCTAACTCCAACATTCACATATAGAGTGTCTATAGTTGTTCCGAAATATATATAGATGTGTCGACATGATAGGTCGAAACATTGTATACGTGTCTATGGTATCTCAAGATTACATAATATACAATACAAGTTGATTAAGTTATGGTTGGAATAGATTTGTTACCAATTTTCACGTAGCTAAAATGAGAAAAATTATCCAATCTTGTTTTACCCATAACTTCTTCATTTTAAATCCGTTTTGAGTGAATCAAATTGCTATGGTTTCATATTGAACTATATTTTATGAATCTAAACATAAAAAGTATAGGTTTATAGTCGGAAAAATAAGTTACAAGTCATTTTTGTAAAGGTAGTTATTTCAGTCGAAAGAACGACGTCTAGATGACCATTTTAGAAAACATACTTCCACTTTGAGTTTAACCATAATTTTTGGATATAGTTTCATGTTCATAATAAAAATCATTTTCTCAGAATAACAACTTTTAAATCAAAGTTTATCATAGTTTTTAATTAACTAACCCAAAACAGCCCGCGGTGTTACTACGACGGCGTAAATCCGGTTTTACGGTGTTTTTCGTGTTTCCAGGTTTTAAATCATTAAGTTAGCATATCATATAGATATAGAACATGTGTTTAGTTGATTTTAAAAGTCAAGTTATGTAGTGACCCGAACTTTTTCATGTTTATATATATTAATTGAGATTGATATTTACATGATTAAATGTTTCCAACATGTTAAGCAATCAAACTTGTTAAGACTTGATTAATTGAAATATGTTTCATATAGACAATTGACCACCCAAGTTGACCGGCGATTCACGAACGTTAAAACTTGTAAAAACGACATGACGATATATATATATGGATATACATATGGTTAACATGAGATTATGATAAGTAAGTATCTACATAAGTATATTAACAATGAGTTATATACATATAAACAAGACTACTAACTTAAGGATTTCGAAACGAGACATATATGTAACGATTATCGTTGTAACGACATTTAAATGTATATATATCATATTAAGATATATTAATATATCATAATATCATGATAATATAATAATTTAACATCTCATTAGATATAATAAACAATGGGTTAACAACATTAATTGAGATCGTTAACTTAAAGGTTTCAAAACAACACTTACATGTAACGACTAACGATGACTTAACGACTCAGTTAAAATGTATATACATGTAGTGTTTTAATATGTATTTATACACTTTTGAAAGACTTCAATACACTTATCAAAATACTTCTACTTAACAAAAATGCTTACAATTACATCCTCGTTCAGTTTCATCAACAATTCTACTCGTATACACCCGTATTCGTACTCGTACAATACACAGCTTTTAGATGTATGTACTATTGGTATATACACTCCAATGATCAGCTCTTAGCAGCCCATGTGAGTCACCTAACACATGTGGGAACCATCATTTGGCAACTAGCATGAAATATCTCATAAAATTACAAAAATATGAGTAATCATTCATGACTTATTTACATGAAAACAAAATTACATATCCTTTATATCTAATCCATACACCAACGACCAAAAACACCTACAAACACTTTCATTCTTCAATTTTCTTCATCTAATTGATCTCTCTCAAGTTCTATCTTCAAGTTCTAAGTGTTCTTCATAAATTCCAAAAGTTCTAGTTTCATAAAATCAAGAATACTTTCAAGTTTGCTAGCTCACTTCCAATCTTGTAAGGTGATCATCCAACCTCAAGAAATCTTTGTTTCTTACAGTAGGTTATCATTCTAATACAAGGTAATAATCATATTCAAACTTTGGTTCAATTTCTATAACTATAACAATCTTATTTCAAGTGATGATCTTACTTGAACTTGTTTTCGTGTCATGATTCTGCTTCAAGAACTTCGAGCCATCCAAGGATCCGTTGAAGCTAGATCCATTTTTCTCTTTTCCAGTAGGTTTATCCAAGGAAATTAAGGTAGTAATGATGTTCATAACATCATTCGATTCATACATATAAAGCTATCTTATTCGAAGGTTTAAACTTGTAATCACTAGAACATAGTTTAGTTAATTCTAAACTTGTTCGCAAACAAAAGTTAATCCTTCTAACTTGACTTTTAAAATCAACTAAACACATGTTCTATATCTATATGATATGCTAACTTAATGATTTAAAACCTGGAAACACGAAAAACACCGTAAAACCGGATTTACGCCGTCGTAGTAACACAGCGGGCTGTTTTGGGTTAGTTAATTAAAAACTATGATAAACTTTTATTTAAAAGTTGTTATTCTGAGAAAATGATTGTTATTATGAACATGAAACTATATCCAAAAATTATGGTTAAACTCAAAGTGGAAGTATGTTTTCTAAAATGGTCATCTAGACGTCGTTCTTTCGACTGAAATGACTACCTTTACAAAAACGACTTGTAACTTATTTTTCCGACTATAAACCTATACTTTTTCTGTTTAGATTCATAAAATAGAGTTCAATATGAAACCATAGCAATTTGATTCACTCAAAACGGATTTAAAATGAAGAAGTTATGGGTAAAACAAGATTGGATAATTTTTCTCATTTTAGCTACGTGAAAATTGGTAACAAATCTATTCCAACCATAACTTAATCAACTTGTATTGTATATTATGTAATCTTGAGATACCATAGACACGTATACAATGTTTCGACCTATCATGTCGACACATCTATATATATTTCGGAACAACCATAGACACTCTATATGTGAATGTTGGAGTTAGCTATACAGGGTTGAGGTTGATTCCAAAATATATATAGTTTGAGTTGTGATCAATACTGAGATACGTATACACTGGGTCGTGGATTGATTCAAGATAATATTTATCGATTTATTTCTGTACATCTAACTGTGGACAACTAGTTGTAGGTTACTAACGAGGACAGCTGACTTAATAAACTTAAAACATCAAAATATATTAAAAGTGTTGTAAATATATTTTGAACATACTTTGATATATATGTATATATTGTTATAGGTTCGTGAATCAACCAGTGGCCAAGTCTTACTTCCCTACGAAGTAAAAATCTGTGAAAGTGAGTTATAGTCCCACTTTTAAAATCTAATATTTTTGGGATGAGAATACATGCAGGTTTTATAAATGATTTACAAAAAAGACACAAGTACGTGAAACTACATTCTATGGTTGAATTATCGAAATCGAATATGCCCCTTTTTATTAAGTCTGGTAATCTAAGAATTAGGGAACAGACACCCTAATTGACGCGAATCCTAAAGATAGATCTATCGGGCCCAACAAGCCCCATCCAAAGTACCGGATGCTTTAGTACTTCGAAATTTATATCATATCCGAAGGGTGTCCCGGAATGATGGAGATATTCTTATATATGCATCTTGTTAATGTCGGTTACCAGGTGTTCACCATATGAATGATTTTTATCTCTATGTATGGGATATGTATTGAAATATGAAATCTTGTGGTCTATTATTATGATTTGATATATATAGGTTAAACCTATAACTCACCAACATTTTTGTTGACGTTTTAAGCATGTTTATTCTCAGGTGATTATTAAGAGCTTCCGCTGTCGCATACTTAAATAAGGACGAGATTTGGAGTCCATGCTTGTATGATATTGTGTAAAAACTGCATTCAAGAAACTTATTTTGTTGTAACATATTTGTATTGTAAACCATTATGTAATGGTCGTGTGTAAATAGGATATTTTAGATTATCATTATTTGATAATCTACGTAAAGCTTTTTAAACCTTTATTGATGAAATAAAGGTTATGGTTTGTTTTAAAATGAATGCAGTCTTTGAAAAACGTCTCATATAGAGGTCAAAACCTCGCAACGAAATCAATTAATATGGAACGTTTTTAATCAATAAGAACGGGACATTTCAGTTGGTATCCGAGCGTTGGTCTTAGAGAACCAGAATTTTGCATTAGTGTGTCTTATCGAGTTTGTTAGGATGCATTAGTGAGTCTGGACTTCGACCGTGTTTACTTGAAAAATGATTGCTTAACAAATTTTGTTGGAAACTATATATTTTTAACATGTGAATATTATGTGATATATTAATCTCTTAACGCGTTTGATATTATGTGATAGATGTCTACCTCTAGAACAAGTCCCATTGACTCACCTAATAATAATGAAGAGTCAAATGTAAATTGGAATGATTCGTGGACTGATTCACAAGTTCCCGAAGAGGAACCGGAAGAAGAGTCGGAACCGGAAGAAGAATCGGAACCGGAAGAAGAATCGGAACCAGATGAAGAAATAGAACCGGTGGGGGAAATAATAAAACGATTAAGTAAAAGAAAATCCTCAACCAACCGACCAAGGTTAATTATGGTCAATGGTGTTTCCGCCAAGGAAGCAAAATATTGGGAGGATTACCAATTCTCCGATGAATCGGATTCCGACGAGAATTCCGATGATGTTATAGAAATTACCCCAACTGAATTTAAAAAGGCAAAAGAAAATAATAAGGGAAAGGGCATAAAAATAGAGAAATCTAATTCCAACCCCGATGAACTTTATATGTATCGTCAACCCCCGAAGTCCTTAAGTTGTAACAATGACCCGGGAACCTCTAAACACCAGGTTTTTCTAAACCAATGTGGAAAATTACGGCTCGTATTAGGGGAACATCATATATCCCTAGAAACTTGGCAAAACGAACCAAAACCGAAGAAGAAGAAACAAGCGAGTCGGAATAAGATAGTTGTATTCGTGTGGTGTAATATAAGTAATATAGCGTGCTTATGCTTTATGATATATGTAAAAATTGCTTGTATTAATAAGTATTTTTTTTTTTATGAATCTAACTCTTGTCTATTTTACAGTATAAAAACACAAAATGGATAGACAACCCAATATTTTAAGAGACCTACCCGGAGACATGATTGATGAAATCTTGTCTAGAGTCGGTCAGAATTCTTCGGCACAACTATTTAAGGCGAGATCAGTTTGTAAGACATTCGAAGAACGTTCCAAGAATACCTTGGTTTATAAAAGGCTTTCGTTCGAAAGATGGGGGATATCACATTGGGAAATCCATAAGTTACGATGTGTTTACTTTGACGCATATATTGCGGGGAACCCAAATGCTATTTTACGCAATGGGTTAAGAAATTATTTTGACTCAATATATCCGAATATTGGACTTCGTGATTTAGAAAAAGCGGCTAACATGCAACATAAAGAAGCATGTTATGCTTACGGATTAGTAATGTTCGCTTCTCACCAAAGTGAGAACAAGAACATCGGGCTACAACTATTAAACAAAACGTTCCCACAAGTGACGGAGTCGGTAATTGGGGTAAGAAATGAGGTTTTTAGATTGTTACGGGACTGTTGGACATTACATAACCCTCGTCCCTTTGACGACGTTACAACACGCTGTCTTATTAACGGCCATAACGGTTATGTTCCACAAGACCAAGGATGGGAAGTAATCCTAGTAAAACCAGAATGCATGACTTGTTTCTGGACGTATGAATTACGTGTCTTTATTGCCTTTGCTGAACGACTTGTGCACTAGCTAGAATTATCTTCACAACCATCTTGTATCAAATTTATTGTGTGCTATATTTCATGCTATATGTAAAATAAGCGGTATTGTAAGTTTGTAAAATATTGTGTAAAAGTTTGAACGCGAAATATTATTATAATCAGTTTTTCATATAGAATTGTAGTAGTTGAATTGTATATTAGCTACTAAGTATGAACTTAACGGGTAGGTACTACCCGAATTTAAACTTATAAAACGCTAATATGAAGAAAAAGCTTTTATAAATGAGTTCATATTATGCTACGAAATACTATTAACTACTCTTAATATTCTGTATGATTAACTTGTTCCATTTGACTATTTTGAAGGAAATGGCACCGACTACTCGACACACCGTGAATATGAATGAAGAGGAATTCCGTACTTTTCTAGCTTCAAACATAGCCGCAGTACAGACTGCGCTACATACCAACAATAACCTTGGATCTAGCAGTACAGGAAATCGTGTAGGATGCACCTACAAAGAATTCACTGCCTGCAAACCTTTGGAATTTGATGGAACCGAAGGACCGATCGGATTGAAACGGTGGACCGAGAAGGTCGAATCGGTGTTTGCCATAAGTAAGTGTACTGAAGAGGACAAAGTGAAGTACGCTACGCATACCTTCACAAGTTCTGCGTTAACATGGTGGAATACCTATCTAGAGCAAGTGGGACAAGATGATGCTTATGCACTACCTTGGTCAGCATTCAAGCACTTGATGAACGAGAAGTACCGTCCCAGAACCGAGGTCAATAAGCTCAAGACAGAACTTAGAGGGTTACGAACCCAAGGATTTGATATTACCACGTACGAAAGACGATTCACAGAATTGTGCCTATTGTGTCCGGGAGCGTTCAAAGATGAGGAAGAGAAGATTGACGCGTTTGTGAAAGGATTACCGGAAAGAATCCAAGAAGATATAAGTTCACACGAGCCCGCCTCCATACAACAGGCATGTAGAATGGCTCACAAACTAGTGAACCAGATTGAGGAAAGAATTAAAGAACAGACGGCTGAAGAGGCCAATGTGAAGCAAGTCAAAAGAAAGTGGGAGGAAAACGGTGATAAGAATCACCAATACAACAACAACAGCAATTACAATAATAATCGCAATAATTATCCCAACAATCGCAACATCAATCGCAACTACAACAAACGGCCCAACAACAACAACAACAGCAACTACAACAATCATCCCAACAACAATAACAACCGCAACAACAACAACAACAACAACAATCAGAAGCAGCTATGCCAAAGGTGTGAAAAGTATCACTCGGGGTTCTGCACCAAATTTTGCAACAAGTGTAAAAGAAATGGTCATAGCGCGGCGAAGTGTGAGGTCTACGGACCAGGGGTTAACAGAACGAAAGGAACAAATGGTGTCGGAACGAGTAATGGCGGATCAAGTAGTGTCGGAGCAAGTTATGCCAATGTAGTTTGTTATAAATGTGGAAAACCGGGCCACATTATTAGAAATTGCCCGAACCAGGAGAACACGAATGGACAAGGCCGTGGAAGAGTTTTCAATATTAATGCGGCAGAGGCACAGGAAAACCCGGAGCTTGTTACGGGTACGTTTCTTATTGACAATAAATCTTCTTACGTTTTATTTGATTAGGGTGCGAATAGAAGCTATATGAGTAGAGATTTTTGTGCTAAATTAAGTTGTCCATTGACGCCTTTGGATAGTAAATTTTTACTCGAATTAGCAAATGGTAAATTAATTTCAGCAGATAATATATGTCGGAATCGAGAAATTAAACTGGTTAGCGAAACATTTAAGATTGACTTGATACCAGTAGAGTTAGGGAGTTTTGATGTGATAATCGGTATGGACTGGTTGAAAGAAGTGAAAGCAGAGATCGTTTGTTACAAAAATGCAATTCGCATTATACGAGAAAAAGGAAAACCCTTAATGGTGTACGGAGAAAAGGGCAACACGAAGCTACATCTTATTAGTAATTTGAAGGCACAAAAACTAATAAGAAAAGGTTGCTATGCTGTTCTAGCACACGTCGAGAAAGTACAAACTGAAGAAAAGAGCATCAATGATGTTCCCGTCGCAAAAGAATTTCCCGATGTATTTCCGAAAGAATTATGGGGACTACCTCCACATCGATCTGTTGAATTTCAAATAGATCTTGTACCAAGAGCTGCACCAATAGCTCGTGCTCCTTATAGACTCGCACCCAGCGAGATGAAAGAACTACAAAGCCAACTGCGAGAACTATTAGAACGGGGTTTCATTCGACCAAGCACATCACCGTGGGGAGCTCCTGTTTTGTTTGTCAAGAAGAAAGATGGTACATTCAGGTTGTGTATCGACTACCGAGAGTTGAACAAACTTACCATCAAGAACCGCTATCCACTACCGAGAATCGATGACTTATTTGATCAACTACAAGGCTCGTCTGTTTATTCAAAGATTGACTTACGTTCCGGGTATCATCAAATGCGGGTGAAAGAAGATGATATTCCAAAGACTGCTTTCAGAACACGTTACGGTCATTATGAGTTTATGGTCATGCCGTTTGGTTTAACTAATGCACCAGCTGTGTTCATGAACCTTATGAACCGAGTGTGTGGACCATACCTTGACAAGTTTGTCATTGTTTTCATTGATGACATACTTATTTATTCAAAGAATGACCAAGAACACGGTGAACATTTGAGAAAGGTGTTAGAAGTATTGAGGAAGGAAGAATTGTATGCTAAGTTTTCAAAGTGTGCATTTTGGTTGGAAGAAGTTCAATTCCTCGGTCACATAGTGAACAAAGAAGGTATTAAGGTGGATCCGGCAAAGATAGAAACTGTTGAAAAGTGGGAAACCCCGAAAACTCCGAAACACATACGCCAGTTTTTAGGACTAGCTGGTTACTACAGAAGGTTCATCCAAGATTTTTCCAGAATAGCAAAACCCTTGACTGCATTAACGCATAAAGGGAAGAAATTTGAATGGAATGATGAACAAGAGAAAGCGTTTCAGTTATTGAAGAAAAAACTAACTACGGCACCTATATTGTCATTGCCTGAAGGGAATGATGATTTTGTGATTTATTGTGACGCATCAAAGCAAGGTCTCGGTTGTGTATTAATGCAACGAACGAAGGTGATTGCTTATGCGTCTAGACAATTGAAGATTCACGAACAAAATTATACGACGCATGATTTGGAATTAGGCGCGGTTGTTTTTGCATTAAAGACTTGGAGGCACTACTTATATGGGGTCAAAAGTATTATATATACCGACCACAAAAGTCTTCAACACATATTTAATCAGAAACAACTGAATATGAGGCAGCGTAGATGGATTGAATTATTGAATGATTACGACTTTGAGATTCGTTACCACCCGGGGAAGGCAAATGTGGTAGCCGATGCCTTGAGCAGGAAGGACAGAGAACCCATTCGAGTAAAATCTATGAATATAATGATTCATAATAACCTTACTACTCAAATAAAGGAGGCGCAACAAGGAGTTTTAAATGAGGGAAATTTAAAGGATGAAATACCCAAAGGATCGGAGAAGCATCTTAATATTCGGGAAGACGGAACCCGGTATAGGGCTGAAAGGATTTGGGTACCAAAATTTGGAGATATGAGAGAAATGGTACTTAGAGAAGCTCATAAAACCAGATACTCAATACATCCTGGAACGGGGAAGATGTACAAGGATCTCAAGAAACATTTTTGGTGGCCGGGTATGAAATCCGATGTTGCTAAATACGTAGGAGAATGTTTGACGTGTTCTAAGGTCAAAGCTGAGCATCAGAAACCATCAGGTCTACTTCAACAACCCGAAATCCTAGAATGGAAATGGGAAAACATTACCATGGATTTCATCACTAAATTGCCAAGGACTGCAAGTGGTTTTGATACTATTTGGGTAATAGTTGATCGTCTCACCAAATCAGCACACTTCCTGCCAATAAGAGAAGATGACAAGATGGAGAAGTTAGCACGACTGTATTTGAAGGAAGTCGTCTCCAGACATGGAATACCAATCTCTATTATCTCTGATAGGGATGGCAGATTTATTTCAAGATTCTGGCAGACATTACAGCAAGCATTAGGAACTCGTCTAGACATGAGTACTGCCTATCATCCACAAACTGATGGGCAGAGCGAAAGGACGATACAAACGCTTGAAGACATGCTACGAGCATGTGTTATTGATTTCGGAAACAGTTGGGATCGACATCTACCGTTAGCAGAATTTTCCTACAACAACAGCTACCATTCAAGCATTGAGATGGCGCCGTTTGAAGCACTTTATGGTAGAAAGTGCAGGTCTCCGATTTGTTGGAGTGAAGTGGGGGATAGACAGATTACGGGTCCGGAGATTATACAAGAAACTACCGAGAAGATCATTCAAATTCAACAACGGTTGAAAACCGCCCAAAGTCGACAAAAGAGCTACGCTGACATTAAAAGAAAAGATATAGAATTCGAAATTGGAGAGATGGTCATGCTTAAAGTTGCACCTTGGAAAGGCGTTGTTCGATTTGGTAAACGAGGGAAATTAAATCCAAGGTATATTGGACCATTCAAGATTATTGATTGTGTCGGACCAGTAGCTTACCGACTTGAGTTACCTCAACAACTCGCGGCTGTACATAACACTTTCCACGTCTCGAATTTGAAGAAATGTTTTGCTAAAGAAGATCTCACTATTCCGTTAGATGAAATCCAAATCAACGAAAAACTTCAATTCATCGAAGAACCCGTCGAAATAATGGATCGTGAGGTTAAAAGACTTAAGCAAAATAAGATACCAATTGTTAAGGTTCGATGGAATGCTCGTAGAGGACCTGAGTTCACCTGGGAGCGTGAAGATCAGATGAAGAAGAAATACCCGCATCTATTTCCAGAAGATTCGTCAACACCTTCAACAGCTTAAAATTTCGGGACGAAATTTATTTAACAGGTAGGTACTGTAGTGACCCGAACTTTTTCATGTTTATATATATTAATTGAGATTGATATTTACATGATTAAATGTTTCCAACATGTTAAGCAATCAAACTTGTTAAGACTTGATTAATTGAAATATGTTTCATATAGACAATTGACCACCCAAGTTGACCGGCGATTCATGAACGTTAAAACTTGTAAAAACGACATGACGATATATATATGGATATACATATGGTTAACATGAGATTATGATAATTAAGTATCTACATAAGTATATTAACAATGAGTTATATACATATAAACAAGACTACTAACTTAAGGATTTCGAAACGAGACATATATGTAACGATTATCGTTGTAACGACATTTAAATGTATATATATCATATTAAGATATATTAATATATCATAATATCATGATAATATAATAATTTAACATCTCATTAGATATAATAAACAATGGGTTAACAACATTAATTGAGATCGTTAACTTAAAGGTTTCAAAACAACACTTACATGTAACGACTAACGATGACTTAACGACTCAGTTAAAATGTATATACATGTAGTGTTTTAATATGTATTTATACACTTTTGAAAGACTTCAATACACTTATCAAAATACTTCTACTTAACAAAAATGCTTACAATTACATCCTCGTTCAGTTTCATCAACAATTCTACTCGTATACACCCGTATTCGTACTCGTACAATACACAGCTTTTAGATGTATGTACTATTGGTATATACACTCCAATGATCAGCTCTTAGCAGCCCATGTGAGTCACCTAACACATGTGGGAACCATCATTTGGCAACTAGCATGAAATATCTCATAAAATTACAAAAATATGAGTAATCATTCATGACTTATTTACATGAAAACAAAATTACATATCCTTTATATCTAATCCATAAACCAACGACCAAAAACACCTACAAACACTTTCATTCTTCAATTTTCTTCATCTAATTGATCTCTCTCAAGTTCTATCTTCAAGTTCTAAGTGTTCTTCATAAATTCCAAAAGTTCTAGTTTCATAAAATCAAGAATACTTTCAAGTTTGCTAGCTCACTTCCAATCTTGTAAGGTGATCATCCAACCTCAAGAAATCTTTGTTTCTTACAGTAGGTTATCATTCTAATACAAGGTAATAATCATATTCAAACTTTGGTTCAATTTCTATAACTATAACAATCTTATTTCAAGTGATGATCTTACTTGAACTTGTTTTCGTGTCATGATTCTGCTTCAAGAACTTCGAGCCATCCAAGGATCCGTTGAAGCTAGATCCATTTTTCTCTTTTCCAGTAGGTTTATCCAAGGAAATTAAGGTAGTAATGATGTTCATAACATCATTCGATTCATACATATAAAGCTATCTTATTCGAAGGTTTAAACTTGTAATCACTAGAACATAGTTTAGTTAATTCTAAACTTGTTCGCAAACAAAAGTTAATCCTTCTAACTTGACTTTTAAAATCAACTAAACACATGTTCTATATCTATATGATATGCTAACTTAATGATTTAAAACCTGGAAACACGAAAAACACCGTAAAACCGGATTTACGCCGTCGTAGCAACACAGCGGGCTGTTTTGGGTTAGTTAATTAAAAACTATGATAAACTTTGATTTAAAAGTTGTTATTCTGAGAAAATGATTGTTATTATGAACATGAAACTATATCCAAAAATTATGGTTAAACTCAAAGTGGAAGTATGTTTTCTAAAATGGTCATCTAGACGTCGTTCTTTCGACTGAAATGACTACCTTTACAAAAACGACTTGTAACTTATTTTTCCGACTATAAACCTATACTTTTTCTGTATAGATTCATAAAATAGAGTTCAATATGAAACCATAGCAATTTGATTCACTCAAAACGGATTTAAAATGAAGAAGTTATGGGTAAAACAAGATTGGATAATTTTTCTCATTTTAGCTACGTGAAAATTGGTAACAAATCTATTCCAACCATAACTTAATCAACTTGTATTGTATATTATGTAATCTTGAGATACCATAGACACGTATACAATGTTTCGACCTATCATGTCGACACATCTATATATATTTCGGAACAACCATAGACACTCTATATGTGAATGTTGGAGTTAGCTATACATGGTTGAGGTTGATTCCAAAATATATATAGTTTGAGTTGTGATCAATACTGAGATACGTATACACTGGGTCGTGGATTGATTCAAGATAATATTTATCGATTTATTTCTGTACATCTAACTGTGGACAACTAGTTGTAGGTTACTAACGAGGACAGCTGACTTAATAAACTTAAAACATCAAAATATATTAAAAGTGTTGTAAATATATTGAAAGGACCCGTCCTAATCCACCTGGACGAAGTCATCAATATTTGGTCCCATTGCGATGATCGGCTCCAAGTAATGTCCTTATATTGAGCAAATGCACAGCGGAAGACTTAATTTGTACCTGAGAATAAACATGCTTTAAAGTGTCAACCAAAAGGTTGGTGAGTTCATAGGTTTATCATAACAATCATTTCAATATGTTAATAGACCACAAGATTTCATATTCATAAACATAATACACTCGCAAGTGTATGTAAAGCATTCTAAGTGGTTGAGCACTTGGTAACCATACTTAACATTTAATCAACGTCGCATATTCCCTTTATTATGAAATCTCACTACACCGTACCAAGTGTAGTCACCAAAACGAAGTACTGTGCAACCGTTGAATACTGGTTGTCCAGTCCGGTTGGGGTTGTCAGGCCCGATAGATCTATCAAAAGGATTCGCGTTTACAATACCCATGTAAATAGTAGTTACCAAGCTACAGGGAAATATGCCAGTGGTACAACTCAACGTAGAATATATTTTTAAGTACTTGTGTCTATTTTGTAAACATTTATAAAAGCAGCGCATGTATTCTCAGCCCAAAAATATATATTGCAAAAGCAATTAAAAAGGGAGCAAATGAAACTCACTTTTACCTTGAAGGTATTTAATTCGACTTGGTCTCCGATAGATATCACGGACCTAACCATATATATAATATATCAACATATTTTCTTTTTAAGTAATCGTTACATATATATAGACTTTTAATACTTTTAATATTTTCTTAGTCCGTAGTTAGCAGTCCGATGTTAGTGGTCCACAATTAATTGCTTAAATAAACTAAATAAAGACCCCATCGTATTCGTATTGATCAGAATTAATCTCGACCCATGGTACCATGTTGTCAAATGACGTGTTGCGTACATAAAGTACCGTGTTGTCAAATGACGTGTTGCGTACAATCATGAGGTCTTATGATTAATCTTCTCGTGTTGTTTACGGGTGGTCCTGAAATATATAAAATCAAATCATAAGTAATTATATATAAAATATCATATTAATTAGAAAAGATATGATTAATTTACTTTTCTCCAAATATTTTCGTAGCTAAACTAGTTTCGGATACCCAATCTTGTTTTAGTCGTAGTTTCTTCATTACAACTCCGTTTTTGTTGGTTCAACTTGCCACTTCCTTGGATCGAGTCAAATTTTAAGAATATGAACTGAAAATACCTTAGTTTGTATTTGAAATCATAGGTTATAGGTCAAACTTTGGTGAAATTTATGAAAGTGACCATTTTCCATCATAAAAATAACATTTAATGATGATTTTTCTAAAAATACTTACACTTTGAGTGAAACCATGAAATTTTTATGTGTTAACATATTCATAAGAAATATCATTTTTCCAGAACATGAACTTCCAATTCAAAGTTCAAGATAGTTTTTAATTATCCAACCCAAAACAGCCCCCGGTTGCACTTCGACGACGTAGATTCAGTTTTTAAGATGTTCTTTGTAAAACCGAGTTATATCTTGTTAGGTTAGCATATCATTATGATATATTACAGGTCTTGAAGTGTTTTAAAAGTCAAGTTAGAAGGATCTATTTAGTTTGCGAACAAGTTTGAAATCATTCAAACTATGTTCTTGTTGTTAAAATTTTATACCACAAAATAAGATAGCTATATGAATATGAATTGAATAAGATTATGAACAAGGTTACTACCTCAAGTTACTTGGACAAAGTTACTGCAAAAGATAAGAAATAATCTTGGAATCAAAGAGTGGTGGAGTTAGATCGAAAGATTGAAAGTAAACTTCTTCAAATGGGTGGTTATTTTGATATGTTCTTGAAAGAGTTTTCTTATGGTGTTTAAGGCTTGTAATTGAAGCTAAATGATGGGGAAAATGCTTGGAGATGATCAAGTATGAAGTTAGGAGTATTTTGAGAGAGAAATGAGGGTGTAGGTATGAGAAAATGGAGTGAAGAAATGGTGTTCATTTATAAAAACGTTTTTAGTTTATAAAGAAAGAAAAGGATTCCTAATTTTGTTTTCTTACTAATAATTCATACTACTTGACAAATTCTAGTTACCTCATATCTAGGGCAGTAATAATGTTGATTAGGATGTTGATTTGATGTGTATATACCAATAGTAAATACATATAGAAGCTGGGTATGATACGGGTACATATACCCTAGATATACGTATAGAAATCTTGAGGAAACGGAACGAGAATTAAAATATAGCTATCTTTTGTGAATATACTTATATTGTTTTATGTATTTAAGTCCTTAAAAAGTGATTAAATACATTATATATACGATACATGTATAAGCATTATAGATTATAAGTATATATATCAAAGAATGTTACGTATAGTTATCGTTTTGAAAACTTAAGTTAGTAGTTTCAAAATATACTTATAACTCATTGTCATTAGTACACAATGAGATGTTAAACCATCCTTAGATCATGTTAAATATATATAAATACATATATATACACAAACGTATAATTATCGTATGTTATATAGTTCGTGATATCATCGGTCATATTGGACGGTCAAACGTTGTGTAAAACTCTTTTCAAAAACACAAGTCTCAACAATTTGGATTGCTTATCATGTTGGTATGGTTTAATTTATGTAAATATTAATCTCATAAGTATAATTTGGTCGGAAAATTCTGGGTCATTACAGTACCTACCCGTTAAAGAAATTTCGTCCCCGAAATTTGATAGAGGTTGTTATGGATAACAATAAGAAGGTTTTCATGACAAATATAAGGTGATAATGGAGTTTTATCATCATTGAGTAATGTAGATAAAACGATTCGATTATGCGAAGAATATAAATGAGACTATCGTAAAAGAGTGAGATGAGTAAAATATATTCGTCTTAACCGATGACGTAGTTATGATTGATTTCTGGGATTTAAGGGATTTAAAGAGAATCTTACGTAACAAGATTTGGTTCTTTGGTGATTAAGGAAATCATGATCTTCTTTGATTATATGCAATAATCTCTTTCAATTGCTCTGTCGGATATTTCACTATAAATTCACCCCTTCGTTTCCTTATTTTCCACGACTCACACCTTCTATTCTTTCTCCCCTGATTCTTACTTTAAAGCATTCATCAATATGCTCCATCCAGTCCTGATTTTTGATATACTCCTAACTTTTATATCTGTCATTCTTCTTTTTCATCTACCACCAGAAGAATCTATTTACTTCTACTATACTCTTGTGTTTATAGTGTTTCTAATTCTCCCGTGTCTCTATATTGCTATCTGCATCGATATACACGGTTTGTAATTTCGGGGTTATTATCGGAGTTTATATTCTTCATTATTTTTCGGAGCTTCATGCTTTCGTTTTCTCTTCCCGACTTCGAGTCAAGCGAGTAATGGTCCGGAATTCGTAGATATGAAATTCAGAATGAACATAGCTAATGCTCTAAGAAGAAAATGGTAATAGAACGATTTTGATTTATTAAATTACCAGAATACCCTGGAGAAGACCGAGTCATCCAGAAAAATATTCTCTTGATATGTTTAGAGATTAGATAGAATGTAAGAGTCGTGTAAATGGCACATGATGACGGTACTGTGAATCATCATGCTTCATTAAAAACTCAGCATGACTTACTGTAATATAATGACGTTGATCAAGTGTCATTATATTATACTAATCCATGCTTCAGTTCCCAACACTACTTCAAAACATTCATATTTTAAACTCGAAGGTTTCAGAATTTAGAAACTAACACAGTTTCTTTTATGTTGCAGATATTACGGAGAGATAAATGATCTCAGATAAGAATAGTTGTGAAAATATCACCAGAAATATGGAGGATATTTATAATAGAACATACGAGAATATCTTCGAATTTCTAATATCAATGGATAATGAAGAAGATTTGTCTGTGAAGGTTTAGAATGAGAAATAAGATGTTTGCTAACGATTTCAGCAGGCACAGAATCATTTGGATTCTTTGAAGGCAAAATTATTCTTTGTGATTTGTCCACGGCTTTCTTCATAGTTTCGCATAATCCGCTTTTCGGTACTAAATTTTCTATCGAGCGTTCCTAACACTCCTTTCTTTATCATCAAACTTTTGGCCATTAAGATCATCTACAACATGTTGCTTCGTCCGCATTTTCAAAGTTAACTGATCTGGGTCATCGGTTATCAAACCGAGGTAGTTTCAGGAGAATTGTGTTTTTAGAATGATTAATCGCTGATGGTAATATTGTGGAATATAAAAGGTTCCCCAGTAACAATAAAGAGTACGCATATATATCGCGGTTATAATAAAGTTGTTTCGGATGAAAAGTCGGATTTGACTTGCTGGAGCTGTGACAAAAGTAGCTACTTTGGAAAGGGATTGCAAAACGATCTTCGGTAATAACAATGTCAAAGGAACTAGAACAGATACGTGTCAAACGTTTACTCAGTTTCCGAGGATTTTTCAGGTGCATAACTATATGCATCAATCTTTTCTTCCATAGATGAAGTGCGGTTGGTTTATCCTCTCGATTGAGGTGTTTTTAAGAATCATGATAGATTTGAATGCTGATTGTAATCGTCGAGATACAATGAGGTTTAAGATGAAATCAAGTGGCAATCTTGAAGAAATGTTTAGTTTCATATGTTATAATCAATATTTTAATTCATTTTAATTGTCCAATATCATTAGTCCACAGTCGATAGTCCACAGTAACAGTCCAATAATTCATATATAGTTTAATATATAATATAGGAATTAATTAATACGTGTCGTGACCCATATATCTCTCAGACTCGATCACAACTCAAACTATATATATTATTGTAGAATCAATCTCAACCCTGTATAGAGAACTCGATCATTACTGCATATAGAGTGTCTATGGTGATTCCAAATAATATATATAGATGCGTCGATATGATATGTCAAAACATTGTATACGTGTCCCGATATTTAAAGTGCGTAAAATAATTACAGAAATTAAATGACGATAAATAAAAGTGCGATAATTAAATTGCGATAAATAAATTGCGATAAATAAAATGTAATCAGTTAGCTAGGAACAGTTAGCTGGAACAGTTAGCGTGGATTCTTAACAAAATTTTTCATAGTTAATTTGTTTTTTTCCTAACAGATTTTATTTTGTCATATGTTTTCTTCTTATGCCACTTATTGGATTCTGGGAAGTCAAAATCCAAATATGAAATTGAATAAAAATGGTTATTCTGCGGTGAACGGATACGTATATCGGTGGTTATAAGTAGGATAGTAAATGACTGTTGAATCAGCTTCGACGAATGTACAATGTAACTTATTAAGATGAAATCTAATTATTCCTCGGGTATTACCTACCCGTTAAAAAAAAAATTTCACCATTAATATTTTGTACAAAAGAACTTTTAATTACAATCTTTATGAAAACATATATACATATATATTTTCTTCAGATGAAATCATGAATTTAATGAGTTAATATGATATTAATCTCATTTACTTTTCAGTTTGAGCTAGAATAAGAAATCTCTAAAACTTTTTGAAACCACATATTCTTCGCAGAATATCAATGAAGTTATGGATCAATACTTCATCATTCATTATTGTTGGTACTCCTTGGTATCTATGGTGCGTATGATGTTGATGTTTGTGGGACAGATTATGATGTCGAGACGTGTGATGCGGATGTTGTTTGTTAGTGGTGATGATGGTATTGTTGATGTTATTGATGGTATTGCTGATTATGCTGCTGGTGCTGCTGCTGGTGTTTGCAACCTTCGCACCATGTTCTCCAAAGCCATCACGCGAGCGCGAAGTTCGTTAACTTCTGCTAGTACACCGGGATGATTGGCGGTTGGAGCGAGCGAATGAACAAGATTTGTAATATGGGATAGTATATAATCGTGATGAGATACTCTAGAAATGAGAGAGAAAATGGTGTTTTGAATAGGTTCGCCGGTAAGTGCTTCAGGTTCATCGCCAAGAGGGCAATTTGGTGGATGGAATGGATCACCTTCTTCTTGTCTCCAGTGATTTAGTATATTACGAACCCATCCCCAATTCATCCAGAATAGATGATGGGAAATTGGTTGATCCATTCCGGTGACGCTGCTTTCGGAGCCCGAATGGAAATCCATATCGGCATAACTGTCGGAATCTGAAGAATTCGAACTAGATGCGGAATCCATCTTGTATATTGGGGAAAATGAATTTTTGGTATGGAATAGATTATAGGAGTTAGATTTGGTACTCTTCAATACATAATTTACATATGTATATATAATACCAAAATCCCGTAAATTACGGAGAATCTTTGAAAAGATATCAGTCAAAGTTCGCAATAACAGATATGCTAAGATAAGAATTCGTCTATACACTATCAATGCAGTAAAACGTGTCTAGACTTATGAATGATAAGCAGGTAATTTTCTAAGGATGATAAGCAGATGATTTCCGACTAGAAATGATAAGCAAAACTTTTGACATGTAGACACGGTCGAAGTCCAGACTCATTAATGCATCCTAACAACTACTAGTTAGACACACTAATGCAAGACCTGGTTCGCTACGACCACCGCTCTGATACCAACTGAAAGGACCCGTCCTAATCCACCTGGACGAAGTCATCAACATTTGGTCCCATTGCGATGATCGGCTCCAAGTAATGTCCTTATATTGAGCAAATGCACAGCGGAAGACTTAATTTGTACCTGAGAATAAACATGCTTTAAAGTGTCAACCAAAAGGTTGGTGAGTTCATAGGTTTATCATAACAATCATTTCAATATGTTAATAGACCACAAGATTTCATATTCATAAACATAATACACTCGCAAGTGTATGTAAAGCATTCTAAGTGGTTGAGCACTTGGTAACCATACTTAACATTTAATCAACGTCGCATATTCCCTTTATTATGAAATCTCACTACACCGTACCAAGTGTAGTCACCAAAACGAAGTACTGTGCAACCGTTGAATACTGGTCGTCCAGTCCGGTTGGGGTTGTCAGGCCCGATAGATCTATCAAAAGGATTCGCGTTTACAATACCCATGTAAATAGTAGTTACCAAGCTACAGGGAAATATGCCAGTGGTACAACTCAACGTAGAATATATTTTTAAGTACTTGTGTCTATTTTGTAAACATTTATAAAAGCAGCGCATGTATTCTCAGCCCAAAAATATATATTGCAAAAGCAATTAAAAAGGGAGCAAATGAAACTCACTTTTACCTTGAAGGTATTTAATTCGACTTGGTCTCCGATAGATATCACGGACCTAACCATATATATAATATATCAACATATTTTCTTTTTAAGTAATCGTTACATATATATATAGACTTTTAATACTTTTAATATTTTCTTAGTCCGTAGTTAGCAGTCCGATGTTAGTGGTCCACAATTAGTTGCTTAAATAAAATAAATAAAGACCCCATCGTATTCGTATTGATCAGAATTAATCTCGACCCATGGTACCATGTTGTCAAATGACGTGTTGCGTACATAAAGTACCGTGTTGTCAAATGACGTGTTGCGTACAATCATGAGGTCTTATGATTAATCTTCTCGTGTTGTTTACGGGTGGTCCTGAAATATATAAAATCAAATCATAAGTAATTATATATAAAATATCATATTAATTAGAAAAGATATGATTAATTTACTTTTCTCCAAATATTTTCGTAGCTAAACTAGTTTCGGATACCCAATCTTGTTTTAGTCGTAGTTTCTTCATTACAACTCCGTTTTTGTTGGTTCAACTTGCCACTTCCTTGGATCGAGTCAAATTTTAAGAATATGAACTGAAAATACCTTAGTTTGTATTTGAAATCATAGGTTATAGGTCAAACATTGGTGAAATTTATGAAAGTGACCATTTTACATCATAAAAATAACATTTAATGATGATTTTTCTAAAAATACTTACACTTTGAGTGAAACCATGAAATTTTTATGTGTTAACATATTCATAAGAAATATCATTTTTCCAGAACATGAACTTCCAATTCAAAGTTCAAGATAGTTTTTAATTATCCAACCCAAAACAGCCCCCGGTTGCACTTCGACGACGTAGATTCAGTTTTTAAGATGTTCTTTGTAAAACCGAGTTATATCTTGTTAGGTTAGCATATAATTATGATATATTACAGGTCTTGAAGTGTTTTAAAAGTCAAGTTAGAAGGATCTATTTAGTTTGCGAACAAGTTTGAAATCATTCAAACTATGTTCTTGTTGTTAAAATTTTATACCACAAAATAAGATAGCTATATGAATATGAATTGAATAAGATTATGAACAAGGTTACTACCTCAAGTTACTTGGACAAAGTTACTGCAAAAGATAAGAAATAATCTTGGAATCAAAGAGTGGTGGAGTTAGATCAAAAGATTGAAAGTAAACTTCTTCAAATGGGTGGTTATTTTGATATGTTCTTGAAAGAGTTTTCTTATGGTGTTTAAGGCTTGTAATTGAAGCTAAATGATGGGGAAAATGCTTGGAGATGATCAAGTATGAAGTTAGGAGTATTTTGAGAGAGAAATGAGGGTGTAGGTATGAGAAAATGGAGTGAAGAAATGGTGTTCATTTATAAAAACGTTTTTAGTTTATAAAGAAAGAAAAGGATTCCTAATTTTGTTTTCTTACTAATAATTCATACTACTTGACAAATTCTAGTTACCTCATATCTAGGGCAGTAATAATGTTGATTAGGATGTTGATTTGATGTGTATATACCAATAGTAAATACATATAGAAGCTGGGTATGATACGGGTACATATACCCTAGATATACGTATAGAAATCTTGAGGAAACGGAACGAGAATTAAAATATAGCTATCTTTTGTGAATATACTTATATTGTTTTATGTATTTAAGTCCTTAAAAAGTGATTAAATACATTATATATACGATACATGTATAAGCATTATAGATTATAAGTATATATATCAAAGAATGTTACGTATAGTTATCGTTTTGAAAACTTAAGTTAGTAGTTTCAAAATATACTTATAACTCATTGTCATTAGTACACAATGAGATGTTAAACCATCCTTAGATCATGTTAAATATATATAAATACATATATATACACAAACGTATAATTATCGTATGTTATATAGTTCGTGATATCATCGGTCATATTGGACGGTCAAACGTTGTGTAAAACTCTTTTCAAAAACACAAGTCTCAACAATTTGGATTGCTTATCATGTTGGTATGGTTTAATTTATGTAAATATTAATCTCATAAGTATAATTTGGTCGGAAAATTCTGGGTCATTACATATATTTTGAACATAATTTGATATATATGTATATATTGTTATAGGTTCGTGAATCAACCAGTGGCCAAGTCTTACTTCCCGACGAAGTAAAAATCTGTGAAAGTGAGTTATAGTCCCACTTTTAAAATCTAATATTTTTGGGATGAGAATACATGCAGGTTTTATAAATGATTTACAAAATAGACACAAGTACGTGAAACTACATTCTATGGTTGAATTATCGAAATCGAATATGCCCCTTTTTATTAAGTCTGGTAATCTAAGAATTAGGGAACAGACACCCTAATTGACGCGAATCCTAAAGATAGATCTATCGGGCCCAACAAGCCCCATCCAAAGTACCGGATGCTTTAGTACTTCGAAATTTATATCATATCCGAAGGGTGTCCCGGAATGATGGGGATATTCTTATATATGCATCTTGTTAATGTCGGTTACCAGGTGTTCACCATATGAATAATTTTTATCTCTATGTATGGGATGTGTATTGAAATATGAAATCTTGTGGTCTATTATTATGATTTGATATATATAGGTTAAACCTATAACTCACCAACATATTTGTTGACGTTTTAAGCATGTTTATTCTCAGGTGATTATTAAGAGCTTCCGCTGTCGCATACTTAAATAAGGACGAGATTTGGAGTCCATGCTTGTATGATATTGTGTAAAAACTGCATTCAAGAAACTTATTTTGTTGTAACATATTTGTATTGTAAACCATTATGTAATGGTCGTGTGTAAATAGGATATTTTAGATTATCATTATTTGATAATCTACGTAAAGCTTTTTAAACCTTTATTGATGAAATAAAGGTTATGGTTTGTTTTAAAATGAATGCAGTCTTTGAAAAACGTCTCATATAGAGGTCAAAACCTCGCAACGAAATCAATTAATATGGAACGTTTTTAATCAATAAGAACGGGACATTTCAAGTTAGAAGGGTTAACTTTTGTTTGCGAACGAGTTTAGAATTAACTAAACTATATTCTAGTGATTACAAGTTTAAACCTTCGAATAAGATAGCTTTATATGTATGAATCGAATGATGTTATGAACATCATTACTACCTTAAGTTCCTTGGATAAACCTACTGGAAAAGAAAAAAATGGATCTAGCTTCAACGGATCCTTGGATGGCTCGAAGTTCTTGAAGCAGAATCATGACACGAAAACAAGTTCAAGTAAGATCATCACTTGAAATAAGATTGTTATAGTTATAGAAATTGAACCAAAGTTTGAATATGATTATTACCTTGTATTAGAATGATAACCTACTGTAAGAAACAAAGATTTCTTGAGGTTGGATGATCACCTTACAAGATTGGAAGTGAGTTAGCAAACTTGAAAGTATTCTTGATTTTATGTAACTAGAACTTGTAGAATATATGAAGAACACTTAGAACTTGAAGATAGAACTTGAGAGAGATCAATTAGATGAAGAAAATTGAAGAATAAAAGTGTTTGTAGGTGTTTTTGGTCATTGGTGTATGGATTAGATATAAAGGATATGTAATTTTGTTTTCATGTAAATAAGTCATGAATGATTACTCATATTTTTGTAATTTTATGAGATATTTCATGCTAGTTGCCAAATTATGGTTCCCACATATGTTAGGTGACTCACATGGGCTGCTAAGAGCTGATCATTGGAGTGTATATACCAATAGTACATACATCTAAAAGCTGTGTATTGTACGAGTACGAATACGGGTGCATACGAGTAGAATTGTTGATGAAACTGAACGAGGATGTAATTGTAAGCATTTTTGTTAAGTAGAAGTATTTTGATAAGTGTATTGAAGTCTTTCAAAAGTGTATAAATACATATTAAAACACTACATGTATATACATTTTAACTGAGTCGTTAAGTCATCGTTAGTCGTTATATGTAAGTGTTGTTTTGAAACCTTTAGGTTAACGATATTGTTAAATGTTGTTAACCCAATGTTTATAATATCAAATGAGATTTTAAATTATTATATTATCATGTTATTATCATGTATGAATATCTCTTAATATGATATATATACATTAAATGTCTTTACAACGATAATCGTTACATATATGTCTCGTTTAAAAATCATTAAGTTAGTAGTCTTGTTTTTACATATGTAGTTCATTGTTAATATACTTAATGATATGTTTACTTATCATAGTATCATGTTAACTATATATATATATATATCCATATATATGTCATCATATAGTTTTTACAAGTTTTAACGTTCGTGAATCACCGGTCAACTTGGGTGGTCAATTGTCTATATGAAACATATTTCAATTAATCAAGTCTTAACAAGTTTGATTGCATAACATGTTGGAAACATTTAATCATGTAAATATCAATCTCAATTAATATATTTAAACATGGAAAAGTTCGGGTCACTACAGTACCTACCCGTTAAATAAATTTCGTCCCGAAATTTTAAGCTGTTGAAGGTGTTGACGAATCTTCTGGAAATAGATGCGGGTATTTCTTCTTCATCTGATCTTCATGCTCCCAGGTGAACTCAGGTCCTCTACGAGCATTCCATCGAACCTTAACAATTGGTATCTTGTTTTGCTTAAGTCTTTTAACCTCACGATCCATTATTTCGACGGGTTCTTCGATGAATTGAAGTTTTTCGTTGATTTGGATTTCATCTAACGGAATAGTGAGATCTTCTTTAGCAAAACATTTCTTCAAATTCGAGACGTGGAAAGTGTTATATACAGCCGCGAGTTGTTGAGGTAACTCAAGTCGGTAAGCTACTGGTCCGACATGATCAATAATCTTGAATGGTCCAATATACCTTGGATTTAATTTCCCTCGTTTACCAAATCGAACAACGCCTTTCCAAGGTGCAACTTTAAGCATGACCATCTCTCCAATTTCAAATTCTATATCTTTTCTTTTAATGTCAGCGTAGCTCTTTTGTCGACTTTGGGCGGTTTTCAACTGTTGTTGAATTTGGATGATCTTCTCGGTAGTTTCTTGTATAATCTCCGGACCCGTAATTTGTCTATCCCCCACTTCACTCCAACAAATCGGAGACCTGCACTTTCTACCATAAAGTGCTTCAAACGGCGCCATCTCAATGCTTGAATGGTAGCTGTTGTTGTAGGAAAATTCTGCTAACGGTAGATGTCGATCCCAACTGTTTCTGAAATCAATAACACATGCTCGTAGCATGTCTTCAAGCGTTTGTATCGTCCATTCACTCTGCCCATCAGTTTGTGGATGATAGGCAGTACTCATGTCTAGACGAGTTCCTAATGCTTGCTGTAATGTCTGCCAGAATCTTGAAATAAATCTGCCATCCCTATCAGAGATAATAGAGATTGGTATTCCATGTCTGGAGACGACTTCCTTCAAATACAGTCGTGCTAACTTCTCCATCTTGTCATCTTCTCTTATTGGCAGGAAGTGTGCTGATTTGGTGAGACGATCAACTATTACCCAAATAGTATCAAAACCACTTGCAGTCCTTGGCAATTTAGTGATGAAATCCATGGTAATGTTTTCCCATTTCCATTCCGGGATTTCGGGTTGTTGAAGTAGACCTGATGGTTTCTGATGCTCAGCTTTGACCTTAGAACATGTCAAATATTCTCCTACGTATTTAGCAACATCGGCTTTCATACCCGGCCACCAAAAATGTTTCTTGAGATCCTTGTACATCTTCCCCGTTCCAGGATGTATTGAGTATCTGGTTTTATGAGCTTCTCTAAGTACCATTTCTCTCATATCTCCAAATTTTGGTACCCAAATCCTTTCAGTCCTATACCGGGTTCCGTCTTCCCCAATATTAAGATGCTTCTCCGATCCTTTGGGTATTTCATCCTTTAAATTTCCCTCTTTTAAAACTCCTTGTTGCGCCTCCTTTATTTGAGTAGTAAGGTTATTATGAATCATTATATTCATAGATTTTACTCGAATGGGTTCTCTGTCCTTCCTGCTCAAGGCATCGGCTACCACATTTGCCTTCCCCGGGTAGAAACGAATCTCAAAGTCGTAATCATTCAATAATTCAATCCACCTACGCTGCCTTATATTCAGTTGTTTCTGATTAAATATGTGTTGAAGACTTTTGTGGTCGGTATATATAATACTTTTGACCCCATATAAGTAGTGCCTCCAAGTCTTTAATGCAAAAACAACCGCGCCTAATTCCAAATCATGCGTCGTATAATTTTGTTCGTGAATCTTTAATTGTCTAGACGCATAAGCAATCACCTTCGTTCGTTGCATTAATACACAACCGAGACCTTGCTTTTATGCATCACAATAAATCACAAAATCATCATTCCCTTCAGGCAATGACAATATAGGTGCCGTAGTTAGCTTTTTCTTCAATAACTGAAACGCTTTCTCTTGTTCATCATTCCATTCAAATTTCTTCCCTTTATGCGTTAATGCAGTCAAGGGTTTTGCTATTCTGGAAAAGTCTTGGATGAACCTTCTGTAGTAACCAGCTAGTCCTAAAAACTGGCGTATGTGTTTCGGAGTTTTCGGGGTTTCCCACTTTTCAACAGTTTCTATCTTTGCCGGATCCACCTTAATACCTTCTTTGTTCACTATGTGACCGAGGAATTGAACTTCTTCCAACCAAAATGCACACTTTGAAAACTTAGCGTACAATTCTTCCTTCCTCAATACTTCTAACACCTTTCTCAAATGTTCACCGTGTTCTTGGTCATTCTTTGAGTAAATAAGTATGTCATCAATGAAAACAATGACAAACTTGTCAAGGTATGGTCCACACACTCAGTTCATAAGGTCCATGAACAATGCTGGTGCATTAGTTAAACCAAACGGCATTACCATAAACTCCTAATGACCGTAACGTGTTCTGAAAGCAGTCTTTGGAATATCATCTTCTTTCACCCGCATTTGATGATACCCGGAACGTAAGTCAATCTTTGAATAAACAGACGAGCCTTGTAGTTGATCAAATAAGTCGTTGATTCTCGGTAGTGGGTAGCGGTTCTTGATGGTAAGTTTGTTCAACTCTCGGTAGTCGATACACAACCTGAATGTACCATCTTTCTTCTTGACAAACAAAACAGGAGCTCCCCACGGTGATGTGCTTGGTCGAATGAAACCACGCTCTAAAAGTTCTTGTAATTGGCTTTGCAGTTCTTTCATCTCGCTGGGTGCGAGTCTGTAAGGAGCACGAGCTATTGGTGCAGCTCCTGGTACAAGATCTATTTGAAATTCAACGGATCGATGTGGGGGTAATCCCGGTAATTCTTTCGGAAATACATCGGGAAATTCTTTTGCAATGGGAACATCATTGATGCTCTTTTCTTCAGTTTGTACTTTCTCGACATGTGCTAGAACAGCATAGCAACCTTTTCTTATTAGTTTTTGTGCCTTCAAATTACTAATAAGATATAGCTTCGTGTTGCCCTTTTCTCCGTACACCATTAAGGGTTTTCCTTTTTCTCGTATAATGCGAATTGCATTTTTGTAACAAATGATTTCTGCTTTCACTTCTTTCAACCAGTCCATACCGATTATCACATCAAAACTCCCTAACTCTACTGGTATCAAATCAATCTTAAATGTTTCGCTAACTAGTTTAATTTCTCGATTCCGACATATATTATCTGCTGAAATTAATTTACCATTTGCTAATTCGAGTAAAAATTTACTATCCAAAGGCATCAATGGACAACTTAATTTAGCACAAAAATCTCTACTCATATAGCTTCTATCCGCACCCGAATCAAATAAAACGTAAGCAGATTTATTGTCAATAAGAAACGTACCCGTAACAAGCTCCGGGTCTTCCTGTGCCTCTGCCGCATTAATATTGAAAACTCTTCCGCGGCCTTGTCCATTCGTGTTCTCCTGGTTCGGGCAATTTCTAATAATGTGGCCCAGTTTTCCACATTTATAACAAACTACATTGGCATAACTTGCTCCGACACTACTTGCTCCGCCATTACTCGTTCCGACACCATTTGTTCCTTTCGTTCTATTAACCCCTGGTCCGTAGACCTCACACTTCGCCGCGCTATGACCATTTCTTTTACACTTGTTGCAAAATTTGGTGCAGAACCCCGAGTGATACTTTTCACACCTTTGGCATAGCTGCTTCTGATTGTTGTTGTTGTTGCGGTTATTATTGTTGTTGGGATGATTGTTGTAGTTGCTGTTGTTGTTGTTGTTGTTGTTGGGCCGTTTGTTGTAGTTGCGATTGATGTTGCGATTGTTGGGATAATTGTTGCGATTATTGTTGTAATTGCTGTTGTTGTTGTATTGGTGATTCTTATCACCGTTTTCCTCCCACTTTCTTTTGACTTGCTTCACATTGGCCTCTTCAGCAGTCTGTTCTTTAATTCTTTCTTCAATCTGGTTCACTAGTTTGTGAGCCATTCTACATGCCTGTTGTATGGAGGCGGGCTCGTGTGAACTTATATCTTCTTGGATTCTTTCTGGTAATCCTTTCACAAACGCGTCGATCTTCTCTTCCTCATCTTCGAATGTTCCCGGACACAATAGGCACAATTCTGTGAATCGTCTTTCGTACGTGGTAATATCAAATCCTTGGGTTCGTAACCCTCTAAGTTCTGTCTTGAGCTTATTGACCTCGGTTCTGGGACGGTACTTCTCGCTCATCAAGTGCTTGAATGCTGACCACGGTAGTGCGTACGCATCGTCTTGTCCCACTTGCTCTAGATTGGTATTCCACCATGTTAACGCAGAACCTGTGAAGGTATGCGTAGCGTACTTCACTTTGTCCTCTTCAGTACACTTACTTATGGCAAACACCGATTTGACCTTCTCGGTCCACCGTTTCAATCCGATCGGTCCTTCGGTTCCATCAAATTCCAAAGGTTTGCAGGCAGTGAATTCTTTGTAGGTGCATCCTACACGATTTCCTGTACTGCTAGATCCAAGGTTATTGCTGGTATGTAGAGCAGCCTGTACTGCGGCTATGTTTGAAGCTAGAAAAGTACGGAATTCCTCTTCATTCATATTCACGGTGTGTCGAGTAGTCGGTGCCATTTCCTTCAAAATAGTCAAATGGAACAAGTTAATCATACAGAATATTAAGAGTAGTTAATAGTATTCCGTAGCATAATATGAACTCATTTATAAAAGCTTTTTCTTCATATTAGCGTTTTATAAGTTTAAATTCGGGTAGTACCTACCCGTTAAGTTCATACTTAGTAGCTAATATACAATTCAACTACTACAATTCTATATGAAAAACTGATTATAATAATATTTCGCGTTCAAACTTTTACACAATATTTTACAAACTTACAATACCGCTTATTTTACATATAGCATGAAATATAGCACACAATAAATTTGATAGAAGATGGTTGTGAAGATAATTCTAGCTAGTACACAAGTCGTTCAGCAAAGGCAATAAAGACGCGTAATTCATACGTCCAGAAACAAGTCATGTATTCTGGTTTTACTAGGATTACTTCCCATCCTTGGTCTTGTGGAACATAACCGTTATGGCCGTTGATAAGACAGCGTGTTGTAACGTCGTCAAAGGGACGAGAGTTACGTAATGTCCAACAGTCCCGTAACAATCTAAAAACCTCATTTCTTACCCCAATTACCGACTCCGTCACTTGTCGGAACGTTTTGTTTAATAGTTGTAGCCCGATGTTCTTGTTCTCACTTTGGTGAGAAGCGAACATTACTAATCCGTAAGCATAACATGCTTCTTTATGTTGCATGTTAGCTGCTTTTTCTAAATCATGAAGTCCAATATTCGGATATATTGAGTCAAAATAATTTCTTAACCCATTGCGTAAAATAGCATTTGGGTTCCCCGCAATATATGCGTCAAAGTAAACACATCGTAACTTATGGATTTCCCAATGTGATATCCCCCATCTTACGAACGAAAGCCTTCTATAAACTAAGGCATTCTTGGAACGTTCTTCGAATGTCTTACAAACTGATCTCGCCTTAAATAGTTGTGCCGAAGAATTCTGACTGACTCTAGACAAGATTTCATCAATCATGTCTCCGGGTAGGTCTCTTAAAATATTGGGTTGTCTATCCATTTTGTGTTTTTATACTGTAAAATAGACAAGAGTTAGATTCATAAAAAAAAATACTTATTAATACAGGCAATTTTTACATATATCGTAAAGCATAAGCACACTATATTACATATATTACACCACACGAATACAACTATCTTATTCCGACTCGCTTGTTTCTTCTTCTTCGGTTTTGGTTCATTTTGCCAAGTTTCTAGGGATATATGATGTTCCCGTAATACGAGCCGTCGTTTTCCACATTGGTTTAGAAAAACCTGGTGGTTTAGAGGTTCCCGGGTCATTGTTACAACTTAAGGACTTCGGGGGTTGACGATACATATAAAGTTCATCGGGGTTGGAATTAGATTTCTCTATTTTTATGCCCTTTCCCTTATTATTTTCTTTTGCCTTTTTAAATTCAGTTGGGGTAATTTCTATAACATCATCGGAATTCTCGTCGGAATCCGATTCATCGGAGAATTGGTAATCCTCCCAATATTTTGCTTCCTTGGCGGAAACACCATTGACCATAATTAACCTTAGTCGGTTGGTTGAGGATTTTCTTTTACTTAATCGTTTTATTATTTCCCCCACCGGTTCTATTTCTTCATCCGGTTCCGATTCTTCTTCCGGTTCCGATTCTTCTTCCGGTTCCGACTCTTCTTCCGGTTCCTCTTCGGGAACTTGTGAATCAGTCCACGAATCATTCCAATTTACATTTGACTCTTCATTATTATTAGGTGAGTCAATGGGACTTGTTCTAGAGGTAGACATCTATCACATAATATAAAACGCGTTAAAAGATTAATATATCACATAATATTCACATGTTAAAAATATATAGTTTCCAACAAAATTTGTTAAGCAATCATTTTTCAAGTAAACACGGTCGAAGTCCAGACTCACTAATGCATCCTAACAAACTCGATAAGAAACACTAATGCAAAATTCTGGTTCTCTAAGACCAACGCTCGGATACCAACTGAAATGTCCCGTTCTTATTGATTAAAAACGTTCCATATTAATTGATTTCGTTGCGAGGTTTTGACCTCTATATGAGACGTTTTTCAAAGACTGCATTCATTTTTAAAACAAACCATAACCTTTATTTCATCAATAAAGGTTTAAAAAGCTTTACGTAGATTATCAAATAATGATAATCTAAAATATCCTGTTTACACACGACCATTACATAATGGTTTACAATACAAATATGTTACATCGAAATCAGTTTCTTGAATGCAGTTTTTACACAATATCATACAAACATGGACTCCAAATCTTGTCCTTATTTTAGTATGCAACAGCGGAAGCTCTTAATATTCACCTGAGAATAAACATGCTTTAAACGTCAACAAAAATGTTGGTGAGTTATAGGTTTAACCTATATATATATCAAATAGTAACAATAGACCACAAGATTTCATATTTCAATACACATCCCATACATAAAGATAAAAATCATTCATGTGGTGAACACCTGGTAACCGACATTAACAAGATGCATATATAAGAATATCCCCATCATTCCGAGACACCCTTCGGATATGATATAAATTTCGAAGTACTAAAGCATCAGGTACTTTGGATGGGGTTTGTTAGGCCCAATAGATCTATCTTTAGGATTCGCGTCAATTAGGGTGTCTGTTCCCTAATTCTTAGATTACCAGACTTAATAAAAAGGGGCATATTCGATTTTGATAATTCAACCATAGAATGTAGTTTCACGTACTTGTGTCTATTTTGTAAATCATTTATAAAACCTGCATGTATTCTCATCCCAAAAATATTAGATTTTAAAAGTGGGACTATAACTCACTTTCACAGATTTTTACTTCATCGGGAAGTAAGACTTGGCCACTGGTTGATTCACGAACCTATAACAATATATACATATATATCAAAGTATGTTCAAAATATATTTACAACACTTTTAATATATTTTGAAGTTTTAAGTTTATTAAGTCAGCTGTCCTCGTTAGTAACCTACAACTAGTTGTCCACAGTTAGATGTACAGAAATAAATTAATAAATATTATCTTGAATCAATCCACGACCCAGTGTATACGTATCTCAGTATTGATCACAACTCAAACTATATATATTTTAGAATCAACCTCAACCCTGTATAGCTAACTCCAACATTCACATATAGAGTGTCTGTGGTTGTTCCGAAATATATATAGATGTGTCGACATGATAGGTCGAAACATTGTATACGTGTCTATGGTATCTCAAGATTACATAATATACAATACAAGTTGATTAAGTTATGGTTGGAATAGATTTGTTACCAATTTTCACGTAGCTAAAATGAGAAAAATTATCCAATCTTGTTTTACCCATAACTTCTTCATTTTAAATCCGTTTTGAGTGAATCAAATTGCTTTGGTTTCATATTGAACTATATTTTATGAATCTAAACATAAAAAGTATAGGTTTATAGTCGGAAAAATAAGTTACAAGTCGTTTTTGTAAAGGTAGTCATTTCAGTCGAAAGAACGACGTCTAGATGACCATTTTAGAAAACATACTTACACTTTGAGTTTAACCATAATTTTTGGATATAGTTTCATGTTCATAATAAAAATCATTTTCTCAGAATAACAAGTTTTAAATCAAAGTTTATCATAGTTTTTAATTAACTAACCCAAAACAGCCCGCGGTGTTACTACGACGGCGTAAATCCGGTTTTACGGTGTTTTTCGTGTTTCCAGGTTTTAAATCATTAAGTTAGCATATCATATAGATATATAACATGTGTTTAGTTGATTTTAAAAGTCAAGTTAGAAGGATTAACTTTTGTTTGCGAACAAGTTTAGAATTAACTAAACTATGTTCTAGTGATTACAAGTTTAAACCTTCGAATAAGATAGCTTTATATGTATGAATCGAATGATGTTACGAACATCATTACTACCTCAAGTTTAGTAGGTAAACCTACTGGAAGTGACAAGAAATGATCTAGCTTCAAAGGATCTTGGATGGCTTGAAAGTTCTTGAAGTAGGATCATGACACAAAAACAAGTTCAAGTAAGATTTTTACTCGAATTAAGATAGTTTATAGTTATAGAAATTGAATCAAAGTTTAAATATGAATATTACCTTGAATAAGAAAGATAACCTACTGTATATAACAAAGGTTTCTTGATCTTAGATGATTACTTGGAATGGATTAGAAAGCTTGGAAGTAAATTAGTAAACTTGAAGGGATTTTTGAAGTGTTCTTGAAGTGTTCTTCCTATGATGATTATAGCTTGATTCTTGAAGTGATTTTTGATGAAGATGATGATTAACTACTGGAAAAATACGTTCATAATAGTGTGCGTGTGTTAAGAGAGAATTAGAAAGAGAATTGGAAGTGAAATGGAGTGAATGATGAGTGGTAATTGGTGAGTGGTGAGTGGGGTTAAAAGGAGTTCTAGTTAGTTGACTAGCTCATGGTAGAAGTTAAAATTGATTAGTCATACATGACATAATCAATAGTGGAATCCCATGCTAGTTTCTATTGGTATATACCCATAGTAAGTATGTTTTGAAGCTGTGTATAATACGGGTAAGAATACGACTAGAATTCTTGATGAAAGAAAAGAATGGGAAAGTAACTGTAACCATTTTCGTTAAGTATGAGTGTTTTGATATATGTCTTGAAGTCTTCCAAAAGTATTTTAATACATCTAAATACACTACATGTATATACATTTTAACTGAGTCGTTAAGTCATCGTTAGTCGTTACATGTAAGTGTTGTTTTGAAACCTTTAAGTTAACGATCTCAATTAATGTTGTTAACCCATTGTTTATTATATCTAATGAGATGTTAAATTATTATATTATCATGATATTATGATATATTAATATATCTTAATATGATATATATACATTTAAATGTCGTTACAACTATAATCGTTACATATATGTCTCGTTTCGAAATCCTTAAGTTAGTAGTCTTGTTTATATGTATATAACTCATTGTTAATATACTTATGGAGATACTTACTTATCATAATCTCATGTTAACCATATGTATATCCATATATATATATCTTCATGTCATTTTTACAAGTTTTAACGTTCGTGAATCGCCGGTCAACTTGGGTGGTCAATTGTCTATATGAAACATATTTCAATTAATCAAGTCTTAACAAGTTTGATTGCTTAACATGTTGGAAACATTTAATCATGTAAATATCAATCTCAATTAATATATATAAACATGGAAAAGTTCGGGTCACTACAGTACCTACCCGTTAAATAAATTTCGTCCCGAAATTTTAAGCTGTTGAAGGTGTTGACGAATCTTCTGGAAATAGATGCGGGTATTTCTTCTTCATCTGATCTTCACGCTCCCAGGTGAACTCGGGTCCTCTACGAGCATTCCATCGAACCTTAACAATTGGTATCTTGTTTTGCTTAAGTCTTTTAACCTCACGATCCATTATTTCGACGGGTTCTTCGATGAATTGGAGTTTTTCGTTGATTTGGATTTCATCTAACGGAATAGTGAGATCTTCTTTAGCAAAACATTTCTTCAAATTCGAGACGTGGAAAGTGTTATGTACAGCCGCGAATTGTTGAGGTAACTCAAGTCGGTAAGCTACTGGTCTGACACGATCAATAATCTTGAATGGTCCAATATACCTTGGATTTAATTTCCCTCGTTTACCAAATCGAACAATGCCTTTCCAAGGTGCAACTTTAAGCATGACCATCTCTCCAATTTCAAATTCTATATCTTTTCTTTTAATATCAGCGTAGCTCTTTTGTCGACTTTGGGCGGTTTTCAACCGTTGTTGAATTTGGATGATCTTCTCGGTAGTTTCTTGTATAATCTCCGGACCCGTAATCTGTCTATCCCCCACTTCACTCCAACAAATCGGAGACCTGCACTTTCTACCATAAAGTGCTTCAAACGGCGCCATCTCAATGCTTGAATGGTAGCTGTTGTTGTAGGAAAATTCTGCTAACGGTAGATGTCGATCCCAACTGTTTCCGAAATCAATAACACATGCTCGTAGCATGTCTTCAAGCGTTTGTATCGTCCTTTCGCTCTGCCCATCAGTTTGTGGATGATAGGCAGTACTCATGTCTAGACGAGTTCCTAATGCTTGCTGTAATGTCTGCCAGAATCTTGAAATAAATCTGCCATCCCTATCAGAGATAATAGAGATTGGTATTCCATGTCTGGAGACAACTTCCTTCAAATACAGTCGTGCTAACTTCTCCATCTTGTCATCTTCTCTTATTGGCAGGAAGTGTGCTGATTTGGTGAGACGATCAACTATTACCCAAATAGTATCAAAACCACTTGCAGTCCTTGGCAATTTAGTGATGAAATCCATGGTAATATTTTCCCATTTCCATTCTGGGATTTCGGGTTGTTGAAGTAGACCTGATGGTTTCTGATGCTCAGCTTTTACCTTAGAACACGTCAAACATTCTCCTACGTATTTAGCAACATCGGCTTTCATACCCGGCCACTAAAAATGTTTCTTGAGATCCTTGTACATCTTCCCCGTTCCAGGATGTATTGAGTATCTGGTTTTATGAGATTCTCTAAGTACCATTTCTCTCATATCTCCAAATTTTGGTACCCAAATCCTTTCAGCCCTATACCGGGTTCCGTCTTCCCGAATATTAAGATGCTGCTCCGATCCTTTGGGTATTTCATCCTTTAAATTTCCTTCTTTTAAAACTCCTTGTTGCGCCTCCTTTATTTGAGTAGTAAGGTTATTATGAATCATTATATTCATAGATTTTACTCGAATGGGTTCTCTGTCCTTCCTGCTCAAGGCATCGGCTACCACATTTGCCTTCCCCGGGTGGTAACGAATCTCAAAGTCGTAATCATTCAATAATTCAATCCACCTACGCTGCCTCATATTCAGTTGTTTCTGATTAAATATGTGTTGAAGACTTTTGTGGTCGGTATATATAATACTTTTGACCCCATATAAGTAGTGCCTCCAAGTCTTTAATGCAAAAACAACCGCGCCTAATTCCAAATCATGCGTCGTATAATTTTGCTCGTGAATCTTCAATTGTCTAGACGCATAAGCAATCACCTTCGTTCGTTGCATTAATACACAACCGAGACCTTGCTTTGATGCGTCACAATAAATCACAAAATCATCATTCCCTTCAGGCAATGACAATATAGGTGCCGTAGTTAGCTTTTTCTTCAATAACTGAAACGCTTTCTCTTGTTCATCCTTCCATTCAAATTTCTTCCCTTTATGCGTTAATGCAGTCAAGGGTTTTGCTATTCTGGAAAAGTCTTGGATGAACCTTCTGTAGTAACCAGCTAGTCCTAAAAACTGGCGTATGTGTTTCGGAGTTTTCGGGGTTTCCCACTTTTCAACAGTTTCTATCTTTGCCAGATCCACCTTAATACCTTTTTTGTTCACTATGTGACCGAGGAATTGAATTTCTTCCAACCAAAATGCACACTTTGAAAATTTAGCGTACAATTCTTCCTTCCTCAATACTTCTAACACCTTTCTCAAATGTTCACCGTGTTCTTGGTCATTCTTTGAGTAAATAAGTATGTCATCAATGAAAACAATGACAAACTTGTCAAGGTATGGTCCACACACTCGGTTCATAAGGTCCATGAACACAGCTGGTGCATTAGTTAAACCAAATGGCATGACCATAAACTCGTAATGACCGTAACGTGTTCTGAAAGCAGTCTTTGGAATATCATCTTCTTTCACCCGCATTTGATGATACCCGGAACGTAAGTCAATCTTTGAATAAACAGACGAGCCTTGTAGTTGATCAAATAAGTCGTAGATTCTCGGTAGTGGGTAGCGGTTCTTGATGGTAAGTTTGTTCAACTCTCGGTAGTCGATACACAACCTGAATGTACCATCTTTCTTCTTGACAAACAAAACAGGAGCTCCCCACGGTGATGTGCTTGGTCGAATGAAACCATGCTCTAAAAGTTCTTGTAATTGGCTTTGCAGTTCTTTCATCTCGTTGGGTGCGAGTCTGTAAGGAGCACGAGCTATTGGTGCAGCTCCTGGTACAAGATCTATTTGAAATTCAACGGATCGATGTGGGGATAATCCCGGTAATTCTTTCGGAAATACATCGGGAAATTCTTTTGCGACGGGAACATCATTGATGCTCTTTTCTTCAGTTTGTACTTTCTCGACGTGTGCTAGAACAGCATAGCAACCTTTTCTTATTAGTTTTTGTGTCTTCAAATTACTAATAAGATGTAGCTTCGTGTTGCCCTTTTCTCCGTACACCATTAAGGGTTTTCCTTTTTCTCGTATAATGCGAATTGCATTTTTGTAACAAACGATCTCTGCTTTCACTTCTTTCAACCAGTCCATACCGATTATCACATCAAAACTCCCTAACTCTACTGGTATCAAGTCAATCTTAAATGTTTCGCTAACCAGTTTAATTTCTCGATTCCGACATATATTATTTGCTAAAATTAATTTACCATTTGCTAATTCGAGTAAAAATTTACTATCCAAAGGCGTCAATGGACAACTTAATTTAGCACAAAAATCTCTACTCATATAGCTTCTATCCGCACCCGAATCAAATAAAACGTAAGCAGATTTATTGTCAATAAGAAACGTACCCGTAACAAGCTCCGGGTTTTCCTGTGCCTCTGCCGCATTAATATTGAAAACTCTTCCGCGGCTTTGTCCATTCGTGTTCTCCTGGTTCGGGCAATTTCTAATAATGTGGCCCGGTTTTCCACATTTATAACAAACTACATTGGCATAACTTGCTCCGACACTACTTGCTCCGCCATTACTCGTTCTGACACCATTTGTTCCTTTCGTTCTATTAACCCCTGGTCCGTAGACCTCACACTTCGCCGCGCTATGACCATTTCTTTTACACTTGTTGCAAAATTTGGTGCAGAACCCCGAGTGATACTTTTCACACCTTTGGCATAGCTGCTTCTGATTGTTGTTGTTGTTGCGGTTATTATTGTTGTTGGGATGATTGTTGTAGTTGTTGTTGTTGTTGATGTTGTTGTTGGGCCGTTTGTTATAGTTGCGATTGATGTTGCGATTGTTGGGATAATTGTTGCGATTATTGTTGTAATTGCTGTTGTTGTTGTATTGGTGATTCTTATCACCGTTTTCTTCCCACTTTCTTTTGACTTGCTTCACATTGGCCTCTTCAGCAGTCTGTTCTTTAATTCTTTCTTCAATCTGGTTCACTAGTTTGTGAGCCATTCTACATGCCTGTTGTATGGAGGCGGGCTCGTGTGAACTTATATCTTCTTGGATTCTTTCCGGTAATCCTTTCACAAACGCGTCGATCTTCTCTTCCTCATCTTCGAATGCTCCCGGACACAATAGGCACAATTCTGTGAATCGTCTTTCGTATGTGGTAATATCAAATCCTTGGGTTCGTAACCCTCTAAGTTCTGTCTTGAGCTTATTGACCTCGGTTCTGGGACGGTACTTCTCGTTCATCAAGTGCTTGAATGCTGACCACGGTAGTGCGTACGCATCGTCTTGTCCCACTTGCTCTAGATAGGTATTCCACCATGTTAACGCAGAACCTGTGAAGGTATGCGTAGTGTACTTTACTTTGTCCTCTTCAGTACACTTACTTAAGGCAAACACCGATTCGACCTTCTCGGTCCACGGTTTCAATCCGATCGGTCCTTCGGTTCCATCAAATTCCAAAGGTTTGCAGGCAGTGAATTCTTTGTAGGTGCATCCTACACGATTTCCTGTACTGCTAGATCCAAGGTTATTGTTGGTATGTAGCGCAGCCTATACTGCGGCTATGTTTGAAGCTAGAAAAGTACGGAATTCCTCTTCATTCATATTCACGGTGTGTCGAGTAGTCGGTGCCATTTCCTTTAAAATAGTCAAATGGAACAAGTTAATCATACAGAATATTAAGAGTAGTTAATAGTATTTCGTAGCATAATATGAACTCATTTATAAAATCTTTTTCTTCATATTAGCGTTTTATAAGTTTAAATTCGGGTAGTACCTACCCGTTAAGTTCATACTTAGTAGCTAATATACAATTCAACTACTACAATTCTATATGAAAAACTAATTATAATAATATTTCGCGTTCAAACTTTTATACAATATTTTACAAACTTACAATACCGCTTATTTTACATAAAGCATGAAATATAGCACACAATAACTTTGATACAAGATAGTTGTGAAGATAATTCTAGCTAGTACACAAGTCGTTCAGCAAAGGCAATAAAGACACGCAATTCATACGTCCAGAAACAAGTCATGCATTCTGGTTTTACTAGGACTACTTCCCATTCTTGGTCTTGTGGAACATAACCGTTATGGCCGTTGATAAGACAGCGTGTTGAAACGTCGTCAAAGGGACGAGGGTTACGTAATGTCCAACAGTCCCGTAACAATCTAAAAACCTCATTTCTTACCCCAATTACCGACTCCGTTACTTGTGGGAACGTTTTGTTTAATAGTTGTAGGCCGATGTTCTTGTTCTCACTTTGGTGAGAAGCGAACATTACTAATCCGTAAGCATAACATGCTTCTTTATGTTGCATGTTAGCTGCTTTTTCTAAATCACGAAGTCCAATATTCGGATATATTGAGTCAAAATAATTTCTTAACCCATTGCGTAAAATAGCATTTGGGTTCCCCGCAATATATGCGTCAAAGTAAACACATCGTAACTTATGGATTTCCCAATGTGATATCCCCCATCTTTCAAACGAAAGCCTTTTATAAACCAAGGCATTCTTGGAACGTTCTTCGAATGTCTTACAAACTGATCTCGCCTTAAATAGTTGTGCCGAAGAATTCTGACCGACTCTAGACAAGATTTCATCAATCATGTCTCCGGGTAGGTCTCTTAAAATATTGGGTTGTCTATCCATTTTGTGTTTTTATACTGTAAAATAGACAAGAGTTAGATTCATAAAAAAAAATACTTATTAATACAAGCAATTTTTACATATATCATAAAGCATAAGCACACTATATTACATATATTACACCACACGAATACAACTATCTTATTCCGACTCTTCTTCCGGTTCCTCTCCGGGAACTTGTGAATCAGTTCACGAATCATTCCAATTTGCATTTGACTCTTCATTATTATTAGGTGAGTCAATGGGACTTGTTCTAGAGGTAGACATCTATCACATAATATCAAATGCGTTAAGAGATTAATATATCACATAATATTCACATGTTAAAAATATATAGTTTCCAACAAAATTTGTTAAGCAATCATTTTTCAAGTAAACACGGTCGAAGTCCAGACTCACTAATGCATCCTAACAAACTCGATAAGACACACTAATGCAAAATTTTGGTTCTCTAAGAGCAACGCTCGGATACCAACTGAAATGTCCCGTTCTTATTGATTAAAAACGTTCCATATTAATTGATTTCGTTGCGAGGTTTTGACCTCTATATGAGACGTTTTTCAAAGACTGCATTCATTTTTAAAACAAACCATAACCTTTATTTCATAAATAAAGGTTTAAAAAGCTTTACGTAGATTATCAAATAATGATAATCTAAAATATCCTGTTTACACACGACCATTAAATAATGGTTTACAATACAAATATGTTACATCGAAATCAGTTTCTTGAATGCAGTTTTTACACAATATCATACAAACATGGACTCCAAATCTTGTCCTTATTTTAGTATGCAATAGCGGAAGCTCTTAATATTCACCTGAGAATAAACATGCTTTAAACATCAACAAAAATGTTGGTGAGTTATGGGTTTAACCTATATATATCAAATCGTAACAATAGACCACAGGATTTCATATTTCAATACACATCCCATACATAGAGATAAAAATCATTCATATGGTGAACACCTGGTAACCGACATTAACAAGATGCATATATAATAATATCCCCATCATTCCGGGACACCCTTCGGATATGATATAAATTTCAAAGTACTAAAGCATCCGGTACTTTGGATGGGGTTTGTTAGGCCCAATAGATCTATCTTTAGGATTCGCGTCAATTAGGGTGTCTGTTCCCTAATTCTTAGATTACCAGACTTAATAAAAAGGGGCATATTCGATTTCGATAATTCAACCATAGAATGTAGTTTCAAGTACTTGTGTCTATTTTGTAAATCATTTATAAAACCTGCATGTATTCTCATCCCAAAAATATTAGATTTTAAAAGTGGGACTATAACTCACTTTCACAGATTTTTACTTCGTCGAGAAGTAAGACTTGGCCACTGCTGATTCACGAACCTATAACAATATATACATATATATTAAAGTATGCTCAAAATATATTTACAACACTTTTAATATATTTTGATGTTTTAAGTTTATTAAGTCAGCTGTCCTCGTTAGTAACCTACAACTAGTTGTCCACAGTTAGATGTACAGAAATAAATCGATAAATATTATTTTGAATCAATCCACGACCCAGTGTATACGTATCTCAGTATTGATCACAACTCAAACTATATATATTTTGGAATCAATCTCAACCCTGTATAGCTAACTCCAACATTCACATATAGAGTGTCTATGGTTGTTCCGAAATATATATAGATGTGTCGACATGATAGGTCGAAACATTGTATACGTGTCTATGGTATCTCAAGATTACATAATATACAATACAAGTTGATTAAGTTATGGTTGGAATAGATTTGTTACCAATTTTCACGTAGCTAAAATGAGAAAAATTATCCAATCTTGTTTTACCCATAACTTCTTCATTTTTAAATCCGTTTTGAGTGAATCAAATTGCTATGGTTTCATATTGAACTCTATTTTATGAATCTAAACAGAAAAAGTATAGGTTTATAGTCGGAAAAATAAGTTAAAAGTCGTTTTTGTAAAGGTAGTCATTTCAGTCGAAAGAACGACGTCTAGATGACCATTTTAGAAAACATACTTCCACTTTGAGTTTAACCATAATTTTTGGATATAGTTTCATGTTCATAATAAAAATCATTTTCTCAGAATAACAACTTTTAAATCAAAGTTTATCATAGTTTTTAATTAACTAACCCAAAACAGCCCGCGGTGTTACTACGACGGCGTAAATCCGGTTTTACGGTGTTTTTCGTGTTTCCAGGTTTTAAATCATTAAGTTAGCATATCATATAGATATAGAACATGTGTTTAGTTAATTTTAAAAGTCAAGTTAGAAGGATTAACTTTTGTTTGCGAACAAGTTTAGAATTAACTAAACTATGTTCTAGTGATTACGAGTTTAAACCTTCGAATAAGATAGTTTTATATATATGAATCGAATGATGTTACGAACATCATTACTACCTCAAGTTTAGTAGGTAAACCTACTGGAAGTGACAAGAAATGATCTAGCTTCAAAGGATCTTGGATGGCTTGAAAGTTCTTGAAGTAGGATCATGACACAAAAACAAGTTCAAGTAAGATTTTTACTCGAATTAAGATAGTTTATAGTTATAGAAATTGAATCAAAGTTTAAATATGAATATTACCTTGAATAAGAAAGATAACCTACTGTATATAACAAAGTTTTCTTGATCTTAGATGATTACTTGGAATGGATTAGAAAGCTTGGAAGTAAATTAGTAAACTTGAAGGGATTTTTGAAGTGTTCTTGAAGTGTTCTTCCTATGATGATTATAGCTTGATTCTTGAAGTGATTTTTGATGAAGATGATGATTAACTACTGGAAAAATACGTTCATAATAGTGTGTGTGTGTTGAGAGAGAATTAGAAAGAGAATTGGAAGTGAAATGGAGTGAATGATGAGTGGTAATTGGTGAGTGGTGAGTGGGGTTAAAAGGAGTTCTAGTTAGTTGACTAGCTCATGGTAGAAGTTAAAATTGATTAGTCATACATGACATAATCAAGAGTGGAATCCCATGCTAGTTCCTATTGGTATATACCCATAGTAAGTACGTTTTGAAGCTGTGTATAATACGGGTAAGAATACGACTAGAATTCTTGATGAAAGAAAAGAATGGGAAAGTAACTGTAACCATTTTCGTTAAGTATGAGTGTTTTGATATATGTCTTGAAGTCTTCCAAAAGTATTTTAATACATCTAAATACACTACATGTATATACATTTTAACTGAGTCGTTAAGTTATCGTTAGTCGTTACATGTAAGTGTTGTTTTGAAACCTTTAAGTTAACGATCTCAATTAATGTTGTTAACCCATTGTTTATTATATCTAATGAGATGTTAAATTATTATATTATCATGATATTATGATATATTAATATATCTTAATATGATATATATACATTTAAATGTCGTTACAACTATAATCGTTACATGTATGTCTCGTTTCGAAATCCTTAAGTTAGTAGTCTTGTTTATATGTATATAACTCATTGTTAATATACTTATGGAGATACTTAATTATCATAATCTCATGTTTACCATATGTATATCCATATATATATCGTCATGTCGTTTTTACAAGTTTTAACGTTCGTGAATCGCCGGTCAACTTGGGTGGTCAATTGTCTATATGAAACATATTTCAATTAATCAAGTCTTAACAAGTTTGATTGCTTAACATGTTGGAAACATTTAATCATGTAAATATCAATCTCAATTAATATATATAAACATGGAAAAGTTCGGGTCACTACATACAAGGCTCGTCGGTTTATTCGAAGATCGATTTACGTTCTGGATATCATCAAATGCGAGTAAAGGAGGATGATATTCCAAAAACTACTTTTAGGACGCGTTATGGTCATTACGAGTTTATGGTTATGCCGTTTGGATTGACTAACGCACCAGCTGTGTTCATGGACCTTATGAACCGAGTGTGTGGGCCATATCTTGACAAGTTTGTCATTGTTTTCATCGATGACATACTTATTTACTCAAAGAATGATCAAGAGCACGAAGAACATTTGAGAAAAGTGCTAGAAGTATTGAGGAAAGAAAAACTGTACGCTAAGTTTTCAAAGTGTGCATTTTGGTTGGAAGAAGTTCAATTCCTCGGTCACATAGTGAACAAAGAAGGTATCCAGGTGGAACCGGCAAAGATCGAAACCGTTGAAAAGTGGGAAACCCCAAAAACTCCGAAGCATATACGTCAATTTTTAGGATTGGCTGGTTACTACAGAAGATTCATCCAAGATTTCTCCAAAATAGCAAAACCCTTGACTGCATTAACGCATAAAGGGGAGAAATTTGAATGGAAGGATGAACAAGAGAAGGCGTTTCAATTATTGAAGAAAAAGCTAACTACGGCACCTATATTGTCATTACCTGAAGGGAATGATGATTTTGTGATTTATTGTGACGCATCAAAGCAAGGTCTCGGTTGTGTATTAATGCAACGGACGAAGGTGATTGCTTATGCGTCTAGACAATTGAAGATTCACGAGCAAAATTATACGACGCATGATTTGGAATTAGGCGCGGTTGTTTTTGCATTAAAGACTTGGAGGCACTACTTATATGGGGTCAAAAGTATTATATATACCGACCACAAAAGTCTTCAACACATATTTAATCAGAAACAACTGAATATGAGGCAGCGTAGGTGGATTGAATTGTTGACTGATTACGACTTTGAGATTCGTTACCACCTGGGGAAGGCAAATGTGGTAGCCGATGCCTTGAGCAGAAAGGACAGAGAACCCATTCGAGTAAAATCTATGAATATAATGATTCACACTAACCTTACTACTCAAATAAAGGAGGCGCAACAAGGAGTTTTAAAAGAGAGAAATTTAAAGGATGAAATACCCAAAGGATCGGAGAAGCATCTTAATATTCGGGAAGACGGAACCCGGTATAGGGCTGAAAGAATTTGAGTACCAAAATTTGGAGATATGAGAGAAATGGTACTTAGAGAAGCTCATAAAACCAGATACTCAATACATCCTGGAACGGGGAAGATGTACAAGGATCTTAAGAAACATTTTTGGTGGCCAGGTATGAAAGCCGATATTGCTAAATATGTAGGAGAATGTTTGACGTGTTCTAAGGTCAAAGCTGAACATCAGAAACCATCAGGTCTACTACAACAACCTGAAATCCCGGAATGGAAATGGGAAAACATTACCATGGATTTCATTACTAAATTGCCAAGGACTGCAAGTGGTTATGATACTATTTGGGTAATAGTTGATCGTCTCACCAAGTCAGCACACTTCCTGCCAATAAGAGAAGATGACAAGATGGAGAAGTTAGCACGACTGTATTTGAAGGAAGTCGTCTCCAGACATGGAATATCAATCTCTATTATCTCTGATAGGGATGACAGATTTATTTCAAGATTCTGGCAGACATTACAGCAAGCATTGGGAACTCGTCTAGACATGAGTACTGCCTATCATCCACAAACTAATGGGCAGAGCGAAAGGACGATACAAACGCTTGAAGACATGCTATGAGCTTGTGTTATTGATTTCGGAAACAGTTGGGATCGACATCTACCGTTAGCAGAATTTTCCTACAACTACAGCTACCATTCAAGCATTGAGATGGCGCTGTGTGAAGCACTTTATGGTAGAAAATGTAGGTCTCCGATTTGTTGGAGTGAAGTAGGGGATAGACAGATTACGGGTCCGGAGATAATACAAGAAACTACCGAGAAAATCATCCAAATTCAACAAAGATTGAAAATCGCCCAGAGTCGACAAAAGAGCTACGCGGACAGTAAAAGAAAAGATATAGAGTTTGAAATTAGAGAAATGGTCATGCTTAAGGTTTCACCTTGGAAAGGCGTTGTTCGATTTGGTAAACGGGGGAAACTAAATCCAAGGTACATTGGACCATTCAAGATTATAGATCGTGTCGGACCAGTAGCTTACCAACTGGAGCTACCTCAACAACTCGCGGCTGTACATAACACTTTCCACGTCTCAAATTTGAAGAAATGTTTTGCTAAAGAAGATCTCACTATTCCGTTGGACGAAATCCAAATCAATGAAAAACTTCAATTCATTGAAGAACCCGTCGAAATAATGGATCGTGAGGTTAAGAGACTTAAACAAAACAAGATACCGATTGTTAAGGTTCGATGGAATGCTCGTAGAGGACCCGAGTTCACCTGGGAGCGTGAAGATCAGATGAAGAAGAAATACCCGCATTTATTTCCAGAAGATACGTCAACACCTCCAACTGCTTAAAATTTCGGGACAAAATTTATTTAACGGGTAGGTACTGTAGTGACCCGAACTTTTCCATGTTTATATATATATTAAATGAAATTGTTATTTACATGATTAAGTGTTTCCAACATGTTAAGCAATCAAACTTGTTAAGACTTGATTAATTGAAATAGGTTTCATATTGACAATTGACCACCCAAGTTGACCGGTGATTCACGAACGTTAAAAACTTGTAAAAACTATACGATGACATATATATGGTTATATATATAGTTAACATGATTTTATTATAAGTATGTATCTCATTAGGTATTTTAACAATGAGTTATATACATAAAAATGAGACTATTAATTTAAGAAACTCGGAAACGATATATATAACGATTATCGTTATAACAACGTCTTACTAGGTACATATGAATCATATTAAGATAATGATACACTTGGTTAATTATGTTAAATGATAATTAAATATATTATTAAGTGTATTAACAATGAAATACATATGTAAAAATAAGACTACTAACTTAATGATTTTGAAACGAGACATATATGTAACGATTATTGTTGTAACGACATTTAACTGTATATATATCATACTAAGATATATTATATATCATAATATCATGATAATATAACAATTTAACATCTCATTTGTTATAATAAACAATGGGTTAACAACATTCAACAAGATCGTTAACCTAAAGGTTTCAAAACAACATTTACATGTAACGACTAACGATGACTTAACGACTCAGTTAAAATGTATATACATGTAGTGTTTTAATATGTATTCATACACTTTTGAAAGACTTTAAGAAACTTATCAAAATACTTCTACTTAACAAAAATACTTACAATTACATCCTCGTTCAGTTTCATCAACAATTCTACTCGTATGCACCCGTATTCGTACTCGTACAATACACAGCTTTTAGATGTATGTACTATTGGTATATACACTCCAATGATCAGCTCTTAGCAGCCCATGTGAGTCACCTAACACATGTGGGAACCATCATTTAGCAACTAGCATGAAATATCTCATAAAATTACAAAAATATGAGTAATCATTCATGACTTATTTACATGAAAACAAAATTACATATCCTTTATATCTAATCCATACACCAACGACCAAAAACACCTACAAACACTTTCATTCTTCAATTTTCTTCATCTAATTGATCTCTCTCAAGTTCTATCTTCAAGTTCTAAGTGTTCTTCATAAATTCCAAAAGTTCCAGTTTCATAAAATCAAGAATACTTCCAAGATTGCAAGTTTACTTCCAAGTTTTCTAAATCCATTCCAAGTAATCATCCAAGATAAAGAAACCTTTGTTACTTACAGTAGGTTATTTTTCTAATACAAGGTAATAATCATATTCAAACTTTAATTCAATTTCTATAACTATAACAATCTTATTTCGAGTGGAAATCTTACTTGAAATTGTTTTCGTGTCATGATTCTGCTTCAAGAACTTTCAAGCCATCCAAGGATCCTTTGAAGCTAGATCTATTTTTCTCATTTCCAGTAGGTTTATCCAAGGAACTTGAGGTAGTAATGATGTTCATAACATCATTCGATTCATACATATAAAGCTATCTTATTCGAAGGTTTAAACTTGTAATCACTAGAACATAGTTTAGTTAATTCTAAACTTGTTCGCAAATAAAAGTTAATCCTTCTAACTTGACTTTTAAAATAAACTAAACACATGTTCTATATCTATATGATATGCTAACTTAATGATTTAAAACCTAGAAACACGAAAAACACGGTAAACCAGATTTACGCCGTCGGATTTACGCCGCGGGCTGTTTTGGGTTAGTTAATTAAAAACTATGATAAACTTTGATTTAAAAGTTGTTATTCTGGGAAAATGATTTTTATTATGAACATGAAACTATATCCAAAAATTATGGTTAAACTCAAAGTGGAAGTATGTTTTCTAAAATGGTCATCTAGACGTCGTTCTTTCGACTGAAATGACTACCTTTACAAAAATGACTTTTAACTTATTTTTCCGACTATAAACCTATACTTTTTCTGTTTAGATTCATAAAATAGAGTTCAATATGAAACCATAGCAATTTGATTCACTCAAAACGGATTTAAAATGAAGAAGTTATGGGTAAAACAAGATTGGATAATTTTTCTCATTTTAGCTACGTGAAAATTGGTAACAAATCTATTCCAACCATAACTTAATCAACTTGTATTGTATATTATGTAATCTTGAGATACCATAGACACGTATACAATGTTTCGACCTATCATGTCGACACATCTATATATATTTCGGAACAACCATAGACACTCTATATGTGAATGTTGGAGTTAGCTATACAGGGTTGAGGTTGATTCCAAAATATATATAGTTTGAGTTGTGATCAATACTGAGATACGTATACACTGGGTCGTGGATTGATTCAAGATAATATTTATCGATTTATTTTTGTACATCTAACTGTGGACAACTAGTTGTAGGTTACTAACGAGGACAGCTGACTTAATAAACTTAAAACATCAAAATATATTAAAAGCGTTGTAAATATATTTTGAACATACTTTGATATATATGTATATATTGTTATAGGTTCGTGAATCAACCAGTGACCAAGTCTTACTTCCCGACGAAGTAAAAATCTGTAAAAGTGAGTTATAGTTCCACTTTTAAAATCTAATATTTTTGGGATGAAAATACATGCAGGTTTTATAAATGATTTACAAAATAGACACAAGTACGTGAAACTACATTCTATGGTTGAATTATCGAAATCGAGTATGTCCCTTTTTATTAAGTCTGGTAATCTAAGAATTAGGGAACAGACACCCTAATTGACGCGAATCCTAAAGATAGATCTATTGGGCCTAACAAACCCCATCCAAAGTACCGGATGCTTTATTACTTCGAAATTTATATCATATCCGAAGGGTGTCCTGGAATGATGGGGATATTCTTATATATATGCATCTTGTTAATGTCGGTTACCAGGTGTTCACCATATGAATGATTTTTTTATCTCTATGTATGGGATGTGTATTGAAATATGAAATCTTGTGGTCTATTGTTACGATTTGATATATATAGGTTAAACCTATAACTCACCAACATTTTTGTTGACGTTTAAAGCATGTTTATTCTCAGGTGAATACTAAGAGCTTCCGCTGTTGCATACTAAAATAAGGACAAGATTTGGAGTCCATGTTTGTATGATATTGTGTAAAAACTGCATTCAAGAAACTGATTTCGATGTAACATATTTGTATTGTAAACCATTATGTAATGGTCGTGTGTAAACAGGATATTTTAGATTATCATTATTTGATAATCTACGTAAAGCTTTTTAAACCTTTATTTATGAAATAAAGGTTATGGTTTGTTTTAAAAATGAATGCAGTCTTTGAAAAACGTCTCATATAGAGGTCAAAACCTCGCAACGAAATCAATTAATATGGAACGTTTTTAATCAATAAGAACGGGACATTTCATATAGTACATTTAATTTGCACAGTGTAAGTTTCTACTCACATTTAAGATTACACGGTTTGTTTTCTAAATGTTGTTTATCCAAGTAACCTACTTGACTCGGCCCCAATTCCTTATTTTGCAATGTCAGAACTTCTATATGAGTTACCGCAATGTAATCCCGGTCATTACATTACGCTATCTCACATTTCCATTCGACATCACTCCATAAGTTCAAGATGGCGTAGTCAACTTAATTTAGTTAAACCTCTCGTTGCGGGTACATATGTGATTCGTAGCATAGCATTTAGTTCAAGTCCATATCATATAGGTATAGGGTGTATATATACGTGATGTAATGTGTAGCCCTACATGTCACATTGTGAAATAGATAGTGCATGTATGGTGTATGAAAGTCATCCAAGACACAAGGCTATAGACTAAACTTCACTAATGCGACCTACGGTTAGACACACTAATGTATCCTAGTTCCCTATAGCTAAAGCTCTGATACCATCTTTAACACCCCGTCAAAAATCCCTTTTACAGAATGTTAACTCTGGTCCCATTGCTTGGCTTGACTTCTATGTAACAGCAATATTCTACAGCGGAAGCAATTAATACCTGAGAATAAAAACACGCAAAAACAGGTCAACAATAATGTTGGTGAATCTGCAAGTTTAAAGTATTGTAACAGTATCTGAAAAACAGTTATCAGAAAAATAGTTTAGTTTCCTTGACCACGAGATTTTACAAGTACAACTCCAAGTTGTAAAACGTTTGCATAATCTGAGCACCTGAATACTAGCAATGACCCGAGTACAGAAACTACTATACCCGCCCTTACCTCGTAAATTGTTATACACTTGTTCGAGTGTATCTAATGTTCAAAGTAAATGCACCACAGTTAATATTGCAGGGTGAGGTTGTCAACCTAACGGATCCGTCCATCTAAATTGTGCTTACACCGATGGTATTAAAAGTATTCAAGCTAGAGGCTTTGTGAACAAACTCAGTACGCATATATAGTACTCGTGTCAATACAAAAGCATTTGATAAAGTAAGTATAACAGCATGTATTCTCATCCCTGAAAACATGTAAAAAGCGGGACTGTAGACTCACCTTTGAATAAAGCTCGGATGATAGACAAAAACTTGTACGGTTTACAGCTGAGTAATGCAACCTAAGTATACGTATTTAGGTTGGTCAATATATGTATCTTAAATAAGGGTGGTTTCATAGTATAAGTTGTCTTATTGCTCGACTCGACGCGTTTCAAAGTAAAAGTCAACATATAGTCATGTAATTCATGCAAGTCAAACAAAGTCAATCGACGTCAAACTGAAAGTCAAACTTGGTCAATGTGGTCAACTAAAGTCAACATTAGTAGGTTCATGTCAAATGTTGGTCAACATGTGAAACCTAAGTCAAACAACACATTTTAGGTCATAAATGGTAAATTTCACAAATTCAATTTATCGGTGTGCACAAAGTTCATGAACATATAATCTCATAGTACAAAATTCAAGTAAACATGGAAAACTCCAGATCCTAAGTATACTAAAAATAGATTCCAAAAAGTCCGGCCAGGGTCTCATACGATAAGTAAAAGTCAGGAATCAGAAGGGGTACATTTGTAGTTTGCCAAGTCAGTTTCTGACCGCGCACTGATTTCGTTTTGGCTATAACCGGAGCTAGGAACATGCAATTGATACAAGACCAGTTACCATAGTTCAAGGACAAGTCAAACTAATACATATAAAAAATCGAGCAATTTTTGTTTAGCCAATTTGTACAGTTTATTCATGCAAGTTGAATGTTCAGTTTTTCAGCTCAATTCAGAAGTTACACAAAGTATGACACTAGTGTGCCCAATACATAAAGTTTTAGAGTTTGAAATAAACTAACCATAAGTCACATATCATGTGAAAATTCATATTCCAGAAGATTACATGCTCATTCAATAAACACAATCCACAGAGTATAAAACAGAGAGCAATGTACAGATTCGATTCTAGTTTAGCTAGTCACATTCGCACGCGATTATCCGAAGATCTAGATACAATTAGCCAATGATATCTACATGAAAGGTGAAGTACTTTTTGTTTAAATTTCAAATATTCAAAGCTTTAAACACAGAAGTTAACACATTTTTTCATACAAGGCTGTTTTCATGCAAGTACTGTATAATTCCACTTTTACACTAAATCAAGCATATCTCGAGTTAGACATAAGCTAACGACATGATATCCTAGTCTAAATTTTGTGTTTTTAAATTATATTTCTAGTGGTATAAGTTTCACATGCCAATTCGTGATCTATCAAACCCAGATTTCTGATTACACACAAAAACACAACGTTAATTTCAATTGGTCATAACTTGATCATCCGGAAACGAAATCAAGCGAATCCAAAGCCTAAAATCAATAGTTTTCCACAAGGAATCTATTTATAATATAATATCATACATTTGAAAAATCAAAAATCACTGTACACACAAGAAACAAATTCGGTTTTAAACCCTAACGCATCAAATGATCAAATTAACGATAACAATTAACATGTACGCGTATAGACTTGAGCAATTGACAACATGTGACGATCGCTCCAAATTCATATGGACGAATACATCATTCATCGATTTCATTGCGAGGTATTTGACCTCTATATGATACGTTTTATAAACATTGCATTCTTTGGAAAAGGTATACCATAATGAATATTTAAATCCAAGGTTTTTCGACATCTGATGATTTCTACATATAGACAATCACCGTAAATAATAGTTTACAATAATACTTCCGTTGACAATGCAGTAAAAATAGATACATGATGATGGTTTTGTGAATGCAACGTTTTCTTGAATAAAGCATGTATGACTCCATGCACAAAGCTTGTCTAACATATAAGCAAACATCGGAAGACTTATAGGGAACCTGAGAATAAACATGCTAACAAGTGTCAACACAAAGGTTGGTGAGTTCATAGTTTTAATGTGTCATATAATCTGTATATAAAGGTGGATCACAAGATTTCAGTTGTTTCATCCAGAAACGTTTATCAAAATATTCTACAAGATTGAGCACCCTGGTAACTAAACTTTAACGTTTATAATAAGTACCCCTGTTTTAACATACATGCAACCAACATTTACAATACACGCAATCCAACGTGTACTAAACTCAAATAGCATACGTCTGTTTTATAGTTCAGGCTAGGGTTTCTATACCTGGAACAGACGGGGATGTCAAGCTCTATGGATCCATATACAACTATTTGCACCCACCGGTTCTTATAATCGGTAGTTACTAGTTACCAAAGCTAAGGGATTTTCGGTTCAAACTCGGTGTAGAATTTAGTATGTACTTGTATCCATTGCGTTTAAAATAAATTGCATGTATTCTCAGCCCAAAAATATATATTGCAAAAGCAATTAAAAAGGGAGCATATGAAACTCACCTTAGCAGCATATAAAGTCGTTCACCGAAATGTGACCGAAACTCGGAATACCAAATAACCGTAGATCTCAACCTAGAGAACATATGTTGGTCAATAAATGTCTATCAAGCTAGGTCAAGTCATAGTGTATCACAATCCTAATGCTCGAGATCGACATACAAAAGTTATCCAAAGTCGTTTCAAAAGGTCAATTTTGACAATAGTTCAACAAAACGAGACGTACCTTATATAAGGATTCATTTACTCGATTGGTAATATTCAAAAATCCAATTTATTAATATTACAAACAAGTTGTTTAAATATTAATTGCAGATTCAAAAGCAATTCCAATTAACGTCAATCATAATTCAGTTGACTATATCTTTTGATTCGTTCATCGAAATTACGCGATTTCTAAATGAAAAGTTATTGATTTTTCGCCAGCTTTCTAAAAACATGCATATGATATACCTTTTATCAGTAATATATGTATTTAATTCGTGATTCATCATATACTATTTAACGACGAAATTTAGCATACAAGCATGCATAAATATATATACTCGAGCACTAGACATGGATACACAAATATTATATAAAAGATAAGATATGAATGCTCACGTATCAATATTGTGATTCAATATTGCAGGAAAGTACGAAGAGGCAACAGAGATGATAAACACTAGGTTTGACTTGCGAATAATACCCATGAACATTACCCATAACCTCCATAGTTATAACCCATAGTTTTCTTAGCTCTATCCCGCTCGAAAACCCATTTTTGTAAGTGACACGCTCATAACCTCGTCCTAGTATTTTATGTATAATACTAATTAATAATACTAATAATAATAAGATTAATAATAATATTAATATTAATCTTAATAATAATAATAATAATAATAATAATAATAATAATAATATTAATAATAATAATAATAATAATAATAATATAAATACGGAGTAAAATGAATATATATGTGTGTAAACTGAGCCCGAAATCAACGAGATTTATAGACCTCTCCTGGCCAGACCTCCCATGCGATTGCATGAGTTTGAAGGCCACTGGCCATGCGATCGCATGGCCCTATTTTTCCAGCTCACATGTTTTTGTCCTAACGCTTGTCGACATATTTAAATATAATATATATAATATATTTAATTTATATAATTATTATATATTATATTATATTTACGTGCATAGTTAACTTGTAACTTTTATTCCGATAAGTTGTACGTCGTTACTCGACTTATGTCCCGTTTTCGGTTTTTCAAATGTCCCTTCATACGCTGAGAAAACTCGCTCTTTATGTTTCGTGACACATACCTTTGTCAAATTATATACTTAAATTATCCATAAACTATATCAATAGAATTGTAACTTATACACTTGAGTGTTTTGGTCATTTACTTCTATAAATCAACTTCTCGTTATTTACTAATATAATAGTATTATCAAACGTTTTATAACCAAATTAATATTACATTTTATCATATTGTTAAATATATATTTTTAATATTAATAAACACATTTTAAAATACATATCGCAAGTTATTAACAGTTAATATTCCTTATTATTGTATGTGTCCAAATTACGTTATTTAAACAAATAATTTACCATTTATTCCGAATACCGTTAAAAATGAATGATTTCCCAAATCAACGTGGACCTCACAACAGAGACCTGTAATAATATCATAATCCTTAAGGGACTCAATAAATATCATTTAATTCAATCGTTTGGCATACTCTTTTAACTCCGTAGTTAAATATATCAATCAAATAATCAAATCAATAAGTTTAATGCACAGTATCATATATTCAACACTTTGTTACGTTTTCAAGTTATAGTATATGTATCTATTTACATATAATTATTCGTGCATCATCATGAATAAATGAAGGGTAATTGAATAGTTCAAAAGTTTTGAGATTCAGTTTTACAGACTTTGCTTATCGTGTCAGAAACGTTAAAGATTAAGTTTAAATTTGGTCAGAATTTTCCGGGTCATCACAGTACATACCCGTTAAAGAAAATTCGTCCCGAAATTTGAGTGAGGTCATCATGGCTAACAATTAAAATGTTTTCATGACGAATAGGAGTCGATAAACAGAGTTTTATCACCGTTGAATAATATGGATAAAACAATCCAATTACTCGAAGCGTATGAGGGAAGTTATCGTAATAGAGTGAAATGGAGAATAGAGATTCATCTTATCTCTTGACGTAGTAACGATTGATTTCTGGAATTTAAGGAATAGAAAATCTTCATAATTTAAATAAGATTTAATTCTTCGGAATTTACGGAGATTGAGATCTTCTTTAATTAAATGTGGTCATCTGCCTCGATTGCTCTGTCTGTTATTTCGCTATAAATTATCCATTTCCGTTCCATTATTTTCACCACTCCTATAATCTTATTCCTTATTTCATATTTCCTAATAGATTGTGAAAATGCTTCATCCAGTTCTGATTCTTGATATACTCCTAACTTTCATATCTGTCATTCTTCTTTTTCATCTACCACCAGAGGAAGTTATTTTCTTCTACCATTACCTTGGGGTTATAGTGTTTTTCATTCTCCCGTGTCTTTATATTGCTATACGCATTGATATACACGGTTTGTAAATTTCGGGGTTGTTATCGGGCTTTATATTCTCCATTATATTTCGGAGCTTCATGCTTTCGTTTTCTCTTCCTGACTTTAAGTCAAGCGAATAATGGTCCAGAATTCGTAGGTATAGATTTTGAAATGAACATAGTTAATTTTCTATGAAGGGAATTGTAATGGCACGATCTTGATTTATCAAATTACCAGAATATCTGGAAAAGACCGAATCATCAAGAAATATATTTTCTTGATATATTTAGAGATATATAGAATGAAAGAGTTATGTAACATGGTTCATGATGAGGGTGGGATATGTGAACCTTTATCACGTTCCTTTAGAAACTCAGCATGACTTACTGTAATATAATCACGTTGATCAAGTGTCATTATATTATACTAATTCATGCTTCAGTTCCCAACACTACTTCAAAACATTCATATTTTAAACTTGAAGGTTTCAGAATTTAGAAACTAAAATAGTTTCTTTTATGATGTAATACAGATAGCGCGAAGAGGTAATGATTTCAGATAAGAATGGTTTCAAAAAATATCTTCAGAAATATGGAGGATATTTATAATGGAAGATACGATGATATCTTAGAATATTTAAGATAAGATGATGATGAAGAATATTGTCCGCAAGGGTTTTAGAGTAAGGAGCAAGGTATTCGTTATTGACTTCAGCAGACACTGAATCATTTGGATTCTTTGAAGGCAGGTTTAGTCTTTGTGATTTGTCCACAGCCTCCTTCATGGTCTGCTCAATCCATTTTCCAGTTCCAAACCTTCTCTTTTTCTCAGCTTTACCACCATACTATTCTTTATCATCAAACTTTTGACTGTTAAGGTCGTTTACAGTTTTTGCTGCTTCATCGGTATTTTTCCAATTTCGGAGAACTAGTTTCGCAGTTTGGGGTGTTTTTCACAAACTTCACATTCAAAGTAGGTAAGTTTAGAAGATAGCCATTATATGTATATATATAACTGTTGGCGTAGAATTGCTGTGAAATTCTAAATACTGATTGCTAATTCCTGGTAGTTGGTATGGCAATTATTGTTACAAGATGTAGATGTGTACATGATAGGGTTTCAATGAGTATAAGGATTTTTCGGAAGGTCAAGGATCAATGAAGTTGTTGATAAATTTACTGCTAATGTGGTGGAACATGAAAGGTTCTCCAGTAACAAAAACGTATATGTCAAGGTTATAATAAGGCTAATCTGAAAAGTAGAAGTTGACTGGTTGGAAGTGTGATAAAACTGGATACTTTGAAAAGGGATTGCAAGATTATTTTCGGTAATAACAATGCTAAAGGATCTTTTACAGTTTTGAAGTCAGAGTATAGTTTTGAAAGATGTAAAGATCTAAGAATGATGTCACTGGTTCAGAGTTATGACTTGGAATCTGATCCGTCAATATCAGAATATGTTATTGAATTTGTATGAAATGATTGTACATTGCTGTGAAGATAGTAAGTATAGTTAATGATTTTTGAATCAAAATTGAAGAATGTACAGTGTAACATATTAATTGTGAACCTATATATTTCCCGAGTATTACCTACCCGTTAAAGATTTCACAATTAATATTTTGTACAAAAGATTTTTTTTACAGTCTTTACGAAAAAATATATATGTATATTTTCTTCAAATGTAATACAGATTTAATGAGTTAATATCATATTAAGCTCATTTGATTTTCGGCTTCACTTAGAAATGATTAATCTCTAAAACATTAGAGATTACATAATCTTCGCGGAGTATTTCACTAATGAAATCAATACTTCGTTATTCAGTTTTATTGATATTTCCTCAGTGAATCATGTTGGTGCTTATGGAACTCTTGCTAACTTCGCAAGGTATGAATGATGTTTTCTTGAAAGTTTCAAGTACATTGAAAATGAAAGTGTAAAATCAATCATGTATTTGAATAATACACTTGATTTATTATGAAATGGAATCTATTAAGTCGAAACAGAGATTATACTTAACGATTGTTAAGTCATTAATGAAGGATGTATAGCATATTAGTAACATGAACTAACCGAGTAGTACCTACCAGTTATGATTCACATGTAATAGCTTAGTGCGAAAATATTTATTTTGATCTCAAAATTCATATATATATATATATATAGAATATACATATAATTTCTTCAGAGGGAATGAGTTAATACTTCATAACTCGTTGATACGATATACGCGTTGTTGATGATGTTTGCGGTGATTATGGATCTGGCAGAGCTTGTGATGTTGTAGATGCTGCTGATGCTGACGATGCTGACGGTACTGACGATGTTGGTGTTGCTGACGGTAATGTTGATGCTGCTGGTAAAACAGATCTAACTTGTATATCGTGCACCATTCCGATCAGGGTTTTATTTTATCATTTCTATTCGCTCACTCATCTGATTTACAATTAGAACTAGAATAAGTAATCTCTAAAACTTTTAGAAACTACATATTCTCTGCAGAATATTTCTTCGATGAAATTATGAATCAATACTTCATCGTTTGTTGTTGTTGGTATTCCTTGGTATCTATGACGTTGTTGTTCGAGGTACAGATTGTGATGTTGAGGTGTGGGATGCGGAGGTTGTTGTTGGTGGTGGTAATGGTACTGTTGGTGTTGATGATGGTGGTACTGCTGATGTCGGTGATGCTGCTGGTGCTTGTAACCTTTGCACCATATTTTCCAAAGCCACTACCCGAGCGCGAAGTTCGTTGACTTCTTCTATTACATCGGGGTGATTGTCGGTTCGGACGAGCAGACGAATAAGATCTAAAATTTGATATATTATATAATCATGACGAGATACTCTGGAGATGAGAGAGAAAATGGTATTACGAACAGGTTCGCCGGTAAGTGCTTCAGGTTCTTCGCCAAGAGGAGAATGTGGTGGATGGAAGGGATCACCTTCTTCTTGTCTTCAATGACTAAGTAGGCTACAAACCCATCCCCAATTCATCCAGAATAGGTGATGGCTGATTGGTTAATCCATTCCGGTTACACTGTCTTCGGAATTCAGGTGAATATCCATATCGGAATAGTTGTCGGAGTTTAAGGAATTTGAACTAGATACGGGATCCATCTTGTATAATTAGGGAGATGATTTTTGATGTGAAATAGATTATAGAATTTAGATTGGTACTCATCAATACATAATTTACATATGTATATATAATACCAAAATTCCATAAATCACAAAGGAATTTTCGAAAGATGTCAAGCAAAGTTTACAGTAATAGATACGCTAAGATACAAATTCGTCTGTACACTATGTATGCAATAAATGCAGGAAACGTATCTAGGCTTAAGAATGATAAGCAAGTAATTTCTGACAAGAAACGATAAGCAAAACTTTGGACATGCAGAAACGGTCGAAGTCCAGACTTACTAATGCATCCTAACAACTATTAGTTAGACACACTCATGCAAGACCTGGTTCGCTAAGACCAACGCTCTGATACCAACTGTGACGATCGCTCCAAATCCATATGGACGAATACGTCATTCATCGATTTCATTGCGAGGTATTTGACCTCTATATGATACGTTTTATAAACATCGCATTCTTTGGAAAAGGTATACCATAATGAATATTTAAATCCAAGGTTTTTCGACATCTGATGATTTCTACATATTGACAATCACCGTAAATAATAGTTTACAATAATACTTCCGTTGACAATGCAGTCAAAATAGATACATGATGATGGTTTTGTGAATGCAACGTTTTCTTGAATAAAGCATGTATGACTCCATGCACAAAGCTTGTCTAACATATAAGTAAACAGCGGAAGACTTCTAGGGAACCTGAGAATAAACATGCTAACAAGTGTCAACACAAAGGTTGGTGAGTTCATAGTTTTAATGTATCGTATAATCTGTATATAAAGGTGGATAACAAGATTTCAGTTGTTTCATCCAGAAATATTTATCAAAATATTCTACAAGATTGAGCACCCTGGTAACTAAACTTTAACGTCTATAATAAGTACCCCTGTTTTAACATACATGCAACCAACATTTACAATACACGCAATCCAACGTGTACTAAACTCAAATAGCATACGTCTGTTATATAGTTCAGGCTAGGGTTTCTATACCTGGAACAGACGGGGATGTCAAGCCCTATGGATCCATATACAACTATTCGCGCCCACCGGTTCTTATAACCGGCAGTTACTAGTTACCAAAGCTAAGGGATTTTCGGTTCAAACTCGGTGTAGAATTTAGTATGTACTTATATCCATTGCATTTAAAATAAATTGCATGTATTCTCAGCCCAAAAATATATATTGCAAAAGCAATTAAAAAGGGAGCATATGAAACTCACCTTAGCAGCATATAAAGTCGTTCACCGAAATGTGACCGAAACTCGGAATACCAAATAACCGTAGATCTCAACCTAGAGAACATATGTTGGTCAATAAATGTCTATCAAGCTAGGTCAGGTCATAGTGTATCACTGTAGCGACCCCGACAAATCTTCAAGTGACGGCGTCGTCTACGTGGGTCCCATTACCTGGTCATAAGTCTTTATGACAACGTTTGACCAAAATATGTCGCCTTCATTTCAAAATAAAGATTGTTTTCAAAGTTTACAAGAATAGTTCAACCATAGGTTAAGTTACAAGGTTATAAGTACAAATGAAATCTAGGCGACACGGTTTAAAGTAAAGTCAAAGACGCTCCATGAAATGCATGTATACTCGACATCCAATGCAAGTATCAAATATTGAGCGGAAGCATGTTTCACATATCGTGCAAGCCCTGAGAAAAACATAGAAATCTGTCAACGAAAAACGTTGGTGAAATCATAGGTTTAAGTAAGTAAGTGAGTAAAAGTAAGTAAGTCGAACCACAAGGTTTGCAAAGTTGAAATAATAGTAATACATTCTAAAGTTAATATTCACGAGCACCCAATTATCAAAGCTTAACATTCCGTCCGTTGAATACCCCATTAATTAGTGCTAGAACAACACTGTTTCCCGAAAATATATTTCATCCGTAGACGGTAGCGAACCGTCAAAGATGAGGGTTGTCAAACCCATATGGCCATACAACATAAGTTCACGCCTACACTTACACCCTGCAAATGTAACTAATGATAATTGAATTGAGGATTTTGTTCTAAACTCGTATGTAGAATGTTTGTTTTCCCGTTCTTGTGTTCACTTAGTTCAAAAGAATCGTTTATGTTTTCTCATCCCAAAAGTAAGTTCAAATGAGTAAAAAGTGGGACTATGATCTCACCTTGCGTGTAAGAGTTAATAAAGTACTTCAACAAGTAAACGCGTGCAAAGACAAAGCTAGTCTTGACCTAAACATATAGGTTATATCAATAACGGTAAACACAAACGGTCAAAGATGTTCAATTAGTCCTATGGCTCGTTACGACTCGATTATGTAGCATGTGAATCAATTAGTCAAGTTTCATGCACGATACAAGTAATTAAGCATGTTAGAACGATCGTATAATTGTTTGGTTAAGTTTGACTAAAAGTCAAACTTGGTCAAAGTCAAGTTTCAACGGGGTCGGGTATCCGACAATTTTCCCATGATGAGAAATCATTTATGAGCAGAATGGCCAAGTTTCATGTTAATCGGAGTTACGGTTAAGCGGGAAACATTTTGTGAAAGGAAAAATAAAAACAAAAATGAGCTGGGCATATGCGCGGCGCGCTATGGGTTGCGCGGCGCGCACCCTAGTGTAAATCCGGGTCAGAACTCAACTAAAGGGGGCAAATATCTGGGATTTCTGTTTTGCGCGGCGCGCTGAGGTTGCACGGCGCGCATACCTGGAATTTTTGCTGTTTGCAGAAAAATAGACCAAGTCACGAACCAAAACTCAAATTAACATATTTTATGAACCGAAAACATCCAAAATGCATACTATATATCGTTGGAAAGGTAATTTGACAAGGAAAACAACTAAACACGTTTCATCAAACAAAAACATCAATTTCAATAACCGATTTTCCGTCAAGTGATCATTAAGAATCCATTTTCAAAGTTTCAAGTTCATCAAATGCATTTTAAGTTTCGGGAATCCAATTCACACATGTGATATGCCGTTTTGAAGGTAATGAAGCATACATTACTACTAAACACTAACAATTAACATTTCATGGCATTCAAGCATCCAAAAATTCATGTCAAGAACTATCAAACCCTAGTCAAACATCTCAAAATCAATAATCATGTTTTTGAAGTTTTCTTAATCAACCTACACATCAAATTGAAGCTAATGACGCTAGTAACACATTTAATACATGAACTTTAACAATTAAACAACTTTTAATCATCCAAAATCAAAGATTTAGCAAGCAATTTTCATAATGAACTAGTTACACCAAAAACAACAAATCGAGCATACAAATTACATACACGACATCACAATGAGCCATAGACACTAATTAACTACTTTATAAGTCAAGAACACGAATTTAAAGAAATCTAGTGTTTTAGAAATGTTACCCAAATGAGATGAAGTTGGTACCAAAACGAAGAGGAAGTTGTAAGGAGCTCAAATATGTAATTTGTTTTGCAAAATACCCGCTAGATCATAAATGGATGATGAATCTTTGTGTTTGGAGTTAGAGAGAAAATGGAGGAAGTAATAAAATGGAGGAGGTGATAATGAAAGGGTGGAAAGGGTTTGACCCTTTGACCTAGTCAAAGGTTTGAACCCTTGGCAAGTTTGGTCCCTCAACCATGAATCGGGTGCGGGAAATAACCGAACGAATTATTTTAAATTTCACGGGAGTACGGGAGATATTAAAATCCGATAACGAGAATATTTAAAATGTTACTTAACAAAGGATACGAATCTAGACACGAAGGGTATTTTTAAAAAGAAAAAGACGGGCGTTAAAATAATTTAACGGAAAAATGCGGGATGTTACAATTGTAGTGACCCGAACTTTTCCATGTTTATATATATTAATTGAGATTGATATTTACATGATTAAATGTTTCCAACATGTTAAGCAATCAAACTTGTTAAGACTTGATTAATTGAAATATGTTTCATATAGACAATTGACCACCCAAGTTGACCGGTGATTCACGAACGTTAAAACTTGTAAAAACTATATGATGACATATATATGGATATATATATAGTTAACATGATACTATGATAAGTAAACATATCATTAAGTATATTAACAATGAACTACATATGTAAAAACAAGACTACTAACTTAATGATTTTTAAACGAGACATATATGTAACGATTATCGTTGTAAAGACATTTAATGTATATATATCATATTAAGAGATATTCATACATGATAATATCATGATAATATAATAATTTAAAATCTCATTTGATATTATAAACATTGGGTTAACAACATTTAACAAGATCGTTAACCTAAAGGTTTCAAAACAACACTTACATGTAACGACTAACGATGACTTAACGACTCAGTTAAAATGTATATACATGTAGTGTTTTAAAATGTATATACATGTAGTGTTTTAATATGTATTTATACACTTACATCGTTAACCTAAAGGTTTCACGTTGTATTAAGGTTTGGTTTTTACGATCCCTGGTTTCAACTGGTTTTCCTATGAAGAGTAGTTTGTCATCGATAGTTGATGTATCTAGCAGGATTGCACGTTCCTGTTCCGCAGGACACGTTTCTAAGTTTGTTACACGAAATGTAGGGTAAACGGAAACTTAATTGAGTCGGAAGTTCTAAACGGTAGGAAGCGGTTCCAATACGCCCCAAGGTTTCAAAAGGGTTAACATGTCGCGGGTTTAACTTTCCCTGATTCCCGAAACGGATTACACCCTTCCAAGGTGCAGGTTCTCAATATTACGTGGTTACACACTGGGATTTGTGAGGTTTTCATCTAAGTTTGGTATAACTCTTCTGGCGACTACGGGTCATCTCGAGCCCTTCTCGGACTTGAACGATCTCAATTGTTGTTTCTTGATGGGGTTCGGATTCGGTGATTTGCTTGCCACATGCTTTGGTTAAATGAACAGGGGTATGACATTTGCGGTCATATAGGGTTTCGGAGGTGCGGCGTTAATATACGAGTGATAGCTGTCGTTGTAAGAGGAACTACTAAAGGTAACAATACCAGTCTGTAACATGTCTTTCCAAGATTGAATCGTACGTTTGCTCGGTTCGTCGGTTGTGGGAGATACGCGGTACATGTGTCTAAGCGAGTTCCCAAGGTTTCTTGTAACACTAGAAGTGAAACGAGTATTTCGATACAGGATAAATGATGAAGATACACCGTACTGGAATAGAATCTCTTAAGATATGTTTGAACAAGTCAGTTAGGGTTCGAAATATGTTCGTTAGGACTATTCACCCTCGTGGTGAATGTTAAGGTAATATGAGGAGTTTCTCTATCCATGGAGAAATGTCACAAGGAGTTTCCTTAAACGGAAGTGCGAGCGATAAAGATAGGAGTGAAATGAGGTCTTAGAATAGGATGAGTTTACATCTCAAGGTCGCCGTATTGTGCATCTAATTGTCAAAAGTTGAAGTTTGAAAGAAAATCGAGATAGTACACGTAGTTGTATAGTTCGGGGTTGAATAGTAGTTGGCCGATTATCAGAAACACAAGGACGTTATGTCAAATAAGAGTGATGTATCCTTGGATTGCGGGTTATCTTAAGTTCCAGTAATATCAGACGGTAACGGTGGAATAACAGAGGTACGTAGTGTGGTACGTGATGACGAGAAAAGTTGATCGGATCAACAATTATGTATTCGAATTCTTCGTGCAAAAATAACGAATTTCAGTTCCGTTGATTTCGAGTCGAGAGAGTATGCCTTTCGGGCGTTTAAGTAGAATTATTTCCATATTGAGTTCCGTTATGTGCTATACGAATTTAGCTAGAAAGGTTTGCATGCAAAATTACGTTTAAGGTTCAAACACGGAGAGGTTTAAAGTTTTCCTTAGTGAGTTAACGAGGTTAAAGTCGTGTAACACGAGAAAAGTCAGAAATGAATTTTCGGTGATAACAGGCGAGATCTAAGATTTTACGAATACAAGTCTGAGTTGGGAGAGTTTCCTGATTACATGTGGCTTGATTTCGAGATTGATTGTAATGCCTTGACCATTAACGTCATGGTCTAGAAAAATTGGACTTCGTTCAACAAAAATTCCCACTCGGAGAATTTGGTATAGAGTTGCTCTTTTCTCAAAAGTTCGAGCGTAAGATGGTGATGTTGTTCGTTTTCCTTCTTTACTTGAATAAGTTAAGATGTCATCTATAAATACGATAACAGATTTGTCTAGATAAGTTGTATACGTGGTTTAGGAGGTTCATGAATACGGACGGAGTCCTAAATAAATCAAACGGTACTAAGAGAGATTTACAACTAACGTTGCGAGTTCGGAAAAAAAAATGGCTTAGGAGACATCGTCTCCCTTAACCCCCAATTGATGATAACCGGAACGGAGGTCGATTTGGAACATACGAGATTCATGCAATTAATCATGAGGTCATGGATGCGAGGGAGAGGGTATCGGTTTCAACCAAAAATTTCTTAGTTCACAATAATCTACACAAAATTGTAGGGAAGCAATTTCTCCTTAATGAATAGGTTTTGAGTTCCTTAGTTCTATAGGTGCCGAGTCCAATTTCTTAACACATATCCTCCGATAAAATTTATAGGCACACAATATTTTTCCGTTAGTCACTTAAATCGTCTAAGTAGTATCTAGGGAAAAAGGTGAAATGTAAAGAGTACAGGTCAAAGTCTCGGTTGTAAAACGTCTAGCGGTAATCGAATCGAATAAGTATGAAATATACGGTTTGTTGTGAAGAAACGTACCCGTGACTAGTCCATCGTCGTCTCGGGCATCCTAGGCGTTGATGTTGAAAGTTCAACGGCGTGCGTTGGGGTTGATTTTCTTATTTGGGCATGCACTCCTAAAATGACCCGGTTGGCCACATTCAAAGCAAACACCCGTCGTGGGCGCATTGGGCTCCTTTCGAGCGACGGTAGCGGTACTCTTATAGGCATGGGCCACATGGCCACTTCGGTGACACTTGATGCAAAATGGTTTGCCACACTCACCAAAATGATGTTTGCGACACTTGTTACAATAAGGTAGATTTTCGGCGTACCCCTTCTTGCGGCCGAGGGTGAAAGGCTTCTTGGAGATGTTATTATTGTTGTGGTTGCTTGGTTGCGAGGCTTCCCATTTCCTTTTGTTGTTACTCGGGTGGCTCTCGACCATTGGTGTCGGTGCTTTCATTTCATTCGTCGTTCCTAAAGTTTGGCGGGCCGTTGTTAAAGCCTCTTGTAGGTTAGGGGGTTGGGATATTATTACCCCGTGTTGAATGCTCTTAGGGAGGCCATCCATGTAAAGTTCGACCCTTAGGGATTCGGGAGTCGTGAGATTTGGACACATTGAGACTAGTTCGATAAACCGTTGATTATAAGCTTCGAGGTCATTTCCGACCGTTTTTAAATTCCTTAGACCCTGTTCGAGCCTTCGAGTCTCGTCGCGCGGGAAGTATTCGGTGATCATTCTTTCTCTTAATTCGGTCCAAGAGAGTGTGTGGGCTTCATCGCTTCCCACTAATCGTACATACGTGTTCCACCATGAGAGAGCAATACCGGTGAAAGTGAGGGTGGAAAACTTGACCTTATCTTGGTCTTGACAACCGCTTGTGTTAAAAACGGTCTCCATTTGTTCAAACCATCGGGTGAGAGTAACCGGTCCCCCAGTTCCATCGAAAGTGGGAGGATTGTACTTCATGAAGTTCTTGTAGGAGCAACCTTCGATTGAATTACCGGCTCCATGATTGTTGTTGTTAGAAAAGTGATCGGCCACGGCCGTACCCACGGCGGTGGTTATCATTCATTGAAGAGCTTGTTCTAGGGTTTCGAGAGGAGTATTGTGTTGACCTTGGTGAGCCATTGTTCCTTCATGACACAAGAATATCGTTGGTTAGTATTTTCAACAATACTAACCGGAGTATGGAATAAGGATAGAGAGGAAATTTTTCCTTAACTCGCCTTAAATTCTTTACGTCATAATGTCGGAACGTCCATGTGAATCACCGTAATATAATCCCGGAAATTATATTACCCTGATTTACATGTGCATTTAACATTACTTTATAAAGTCAAGGTGGCGCGTCAACAAAATTTATCAACGTAAGATCAAGATCGAATACGAGTTAGATATGATAGAAGAGTTCGAGTATAAATGCACAAATAGTCAAGTAATTCCTACTTCAGTCTATATGCCGGTTGTAGTCTAGATTCACCTATGTACCCTATGACTCGGGGTGGACACAAATGAACTCTAAATCCCTACAACCAAGGCTCTGATACCACTTGTAGCGACCCCGACAAATCGTCAAGTGACGGCGTCGTCTACGTGGGTCCCATTACCTGGTCATAAGTCTTTATGACAACGTTTGACCAAAATATGTCGCCTTCATTTCAAAATAAAGATTGTTTTCAAAGTTTACAAGAATAGTTCAACCATAGGTTAAGTTACAAGGTTATAAGTACAAATGAAATCTAGGCGACACGGTTTAAAGTAAAGTCAAAGACGCTCCATGAAATGCATGTATACTCGACATCCAATGCAAGTATCAAATAGTGAGCGGAAGCATGTTTCACATATCGTGCAAGCCCTGAGAAAAACATAGAAATCTGTCAACGAAAAACGTTGGTGAAATCATAGGTTTAAGTAAGTAAGTGAGTAAAAGTAAGTAAGTCGAACCACAAGGTTTGCAAAGTTGAAATAATAGTAATACATTCTAAAGTTAATATTCACGAGCACCCAATTATCAAAGCTTAACATTCCGTCCGTTGAATACCCCATTAATTAGTGCTAGAACAACACTGTTTCCCGAAAATATATTTCATCCGTAGACGGTAGCGAACCGTCAAAGATGAGGGTTGTCAAACCCATATGGCCATACAACATAAGTTCACGCCTACACTTACACCCTGCAAATGTAACTAATGATAATTGAATTGAGGATTTTGTTCTAAACTCGTATGTAGAATGTTTGTTTTCCCGTTCTTGTGTTCACTTAGTTCAAAAGAATCGTTTATGTTTTCTCATCCCAAAAGTAAGTTCAAATGAGTAAAAAGTGGGACTATGATCTCACCTTGCGTGTAAGAGTTAATAAAGTACTTCAACAAGTAAACGCGTGCAAAGACAAAGCTAGTCTTGACCTAAACATATAGGTTATATCAATAACGGTAAACACAAACGGTCAAAGATGTTCAATTAGTCCTATGGCTCGTTACGACTCGATTATGTAGCATGTGAATCAATTAGTCAAGTTTCATGCACGATACAAGTAATTAAGCATGTTAGAACGATCGTATAATTGTTTGGTTAAGTTTGACTAAAAGTCAAACTTGGTCAAAGTCAAGTTTCAACGGGGTCGGGTATCCGACAATTTTCCCATGATGAGAAATCATTTATGAGCAGAATGGCCAAGTTTCATGTTAATCGGAGTTACGGTTAAGCGGGAAACATTTTGTGAAAGGAAAAATAAAAACAAAAATGAGCTGGGCATATGCGCGGCGCGCTATGGGTTGCGCGGCGCGCACCCTAGTGTAAATCCGGGTCAGAACTCAACTAAAGGGGGCAAATATCTGGGATTTCTGTTTTGCGCGGCGCGCTGAGGTTGCACGGCGCGCATACCTGGAATTTTTGCTGTTTGCAGAAAAATAGACCAAGTCACGAACCAAAACTCAAATTAACATATTTTATGAACCGAAAACATCCAAAATGCATACTATATATCGTTGGAAAGGTAATTTGACAAGGAAAACAACTAAACACGTTTCATCAAACAAAAACATCAATTTCAATAACCGATTTTCCGTCAAGTGATCATTAAGAATCCATTTTCAAAGTTTCAAGTTCATCAAATGCATTTTAAGTTTCGGGAATCCAATTCACACATGTGATATGCCGTTTTGAAGGTAATGAAGCATACATTACTACTAAACACTAACAATTAACATTTCATGGCATTCAAGCATCCAAAAATTCATGTCAAGAACTATCAAACCCTAGTCAAACATCTCAAAATCAATAATCATGTTTTTGAAGTTTTCTTAATCAACCTACACATCAAATTGAAGCTAATGACGCTAGTAACACATTTAATACATGAACTTTAACAATTAAACAACTTTTAATCATCCAAAATCAAAGATTTAGCAAGCAATTTTCATAATGAACTAGTTACACCAAAAACAACAAATCGAGCATACAAATTACATACACGACATCACAATGAGCCATAGACACTAATTAACTACTTTATAAGTCAAGAACACGAATTTAAAGAAATCTAGTGTTTTAGAAATGTTACCCAAATGAGATGAAGTTGGTACCAAAACGAAGAGGAAGTTGTAAGGAGCTCAAATATGTAATTTGTTTTGCAAAATACCCGCTAGATCATAAATGGATGATGAATCTTTGTGTTTGGAGTTAGAGAGAAAATGGAGGAAGTAATAAAATGGAGGAGGTGATAATGAAAGGGTGGAAAGGGTTTGACCCTTTGACCTAGTCAAAGGTTTGAACCCTTGGCAAGTTTGGTCCCTCAACCATGAATCGGGTGCGGGAAATAACCGAACGAATTATTTTAAATTTCACGGGAGTACGGGAGATATTAAAATCCGATAACGAGAATATTTAAAATGTTACTTAACAAAGGATACGAATCTAGACACGAAGGGTATTTTTAAAAAGAAAAAGACGGGCGTTAAAATAATTTAACGGAAAAATGCGGGATGTTACAATTGTAGTGACCCGAACTTTTCCATGTTTATATATATTAATTGAGATTGATATTTACATGATTAAATGTTTCCAACATGTTAAGCAATCAAACTTGTTAAGACTTGATTAATTGAAATATGTTTCATATAGACAATTGACCACCCAAGTTGACCGGTGATTCACGAACGTTAAAACTTGTAAAAACTATATGATGACATATATATGGATATATATATAGTTAACATGATACTATGATAAGTAAACATATCATTAAGTATATTAACAATGAACTACATATGTAAAAACAAGACTACTAACTTAATGATTTTTAAACGAGACATATATGTAACGATTATCGTTGTAAAGACATTTAATGTATATATATCATATTAAGAGATATTCATACATGATAATATCATGATAATATAATAATTTAAAATCTCATTTGATATTATAAACATTGGGTTAACAACATTTAACAAGATCGTTAACCTAAAGGTTTCAAAACAACACTTACATGTAACGACTAACGATGACTTAACGACTCAGTTAAAATGTATATACATGTAGTGTTTTAATATGTATTTATACACTTTTGAAAGACTTCAATACACTTATCAAAATACTTCTACTTAACAAAAATGCTTACAATTACATCCTCGTTCAGTTTCATCAACAATTCTACTCGTATGCACCCGTATTCGTACTCGTACAATACACAGCTTTTAGATGTATGTACTATTGGTATATACACTCCAATGATCAGCTCTTAGCAGCCCATGTGAGTCACCTAACACATGTGGGAACCATCATTTGGCAACTAGCATGAAATATCTCATAAAATTACAAAAATATGAGTAATCATTCATGACTTATTTACATGAAAACAAAATTACATATCCTTTATATCTAATCCATACACCAACGACCAAAAACACCTACAAACACTTTCATTCTTCAATTTTCTTCATCTAATTGATCTCTCTCAAGTTCTATCTTCAAGTTCTAAGTGTTCTTCATAAATTCCAAAAGTTCTAGTTTCATAAAATCAAGAATACTTTCAAGTTTGCTAGCTCACTTCCAATCTTGTAAGGTGATCATCCAACCTCAAGAAATATTTGTTTCTTACAGTAGGTTATCATTCTAATACAAGGTAATAATCATATTCAAACTTTGGTTCAATTTCTATAACTATAACAATCTTATTTCAAGTGATGATCTTACTTGAACTTGTTTTCGTGTCATGATTCTGCTTCAAGAACTTTGAACCATCCAAGGATCCATTGAAGCTAGATCCATTTTTCTCTTTTCCAGTAGGTTCATCCAAGGAACTTAAGGTAGTAATGATGTTCATAACATCATTCGATTCATACATATAAAGCTATCTTATTCGAAGGTTTAAACTTGTAATCACTAGAACATAGTTTAGTTAATTCTAAACTTGTTCGCAAACAAAAGTTAATCCTTCTAACTTGACTTTTAAAATCAACTAAACACATGTTCTATATCTATATGATATGCTAACTTAATGATTTAAAACCTGGAAACACGAAAAACACCGTAAAACCGGATTTACGTCGTCGTAGTAACACCGCGGGCTGTTTTGGGTTAGTTAATTAAAAACTATGATAAACTTTAATTTAAAAGTTGTTATTCTGAGAAAATGATTTTTATTATGAACATGAAACTATATCCAAAAATTATGGTTAAACTCAAAGTGGAAGTATGTTTTCTAAAATGGTCATCTAGACGTCGTTCTTTCGACTGAAATGACTACCTTTACAAAAACGACTTGTAACTTATTTTTCGGACTATAAACCTATACTTTTCTGTTTATATTCATAAAATAGAGTTCAATATGAAACCATAGCAATTTGATTCACTCAAAACGGATTTAAAATGAAGAAGTTATGGGTAAAACAAGATTGGATAATTTTTCTCATTTTAGCTACGTGAAAATTGGTAACAAATCTATTCCAACCATAACTTAATCAACTTGTATTGTATATTATGTAATCTTGAGATACCATAGACATGTATACAATGTTTCGACCTATCATGTCGACACATCTATATATATTTCGGAACAACCATAGACACTCTATATGTGAATGTTGGAGTTAGCTATACAGGGTTGAGGTTGATTCCAAAATATATATAGTTTGAGTTGTGATCAATACTGAGATACGTATACACTGGGTCGTGGATTGATTCAAGATAATATTTATCGATTTATTTCTGTACATCTAACTGTGGACAACTAGTTGTAGGTTACTAACGAGGACAGCTGACTTAATAAACTTAAAACATCAAAATATATTAAAAGTGTTGTAAATATATTTTGAACATACTTTGATATATATGTATATATTGTTATAGGTTCGTGAATCAACTAGTGGCCAAGTCTTACTTCCCGACGAAGTAAAAATCTGTGAAAGTGAGTTATAGTCCCACTTTTAAAATCTAATATTTTTGGGATGAGAATACATGCAGGTTTTATAAATGATTTACAAAATAGACACAAGTACGTGAAACTACATTCTATGGTTGAATTATCGAAATCGAATATGCCCCTTTTTATTAAGTCTGGTAATCTAAGAATTAGGAAACAGACACCCTAATTGACGCGAATCCTAAAGATAGATCTATTGGGCCTAACAAACCCCATCCAAAGTACCGGATGCTTTAGTACTTCGAAATTTATATCATATCCGAAGGGTGTCCCGGAATGATGGGGATATTCTTATATATGCATCTTGTTAATGTCGGTTACCAGGTGTTCACCATATGAATGATTTTTATCTCTATGTATGGGATGCGTATTGAAATATGAAATCTTGTGGTCTATTATTACGATTTGATATATATAGGTTAAACCTATAACTCACCAACATTTTTGTTGACGTTTTAAGCATGTTTATTCTCAGGTGAATATTAAGAGCTTCCGCTGTTGCATACTAAAATAAGGACAAGATTTGGAGTCCATGTTTGTATGATATTGTGTAAAAACTGCATTTAAGAAACTGATTTCGATGTAACATATTTGTATTGTAAACCATTATGTAATGGTCGTGTGTAAACAGGATATTTTAGATTATCATTATTTGATAATCTACGTAAAAGCTTTTTAAACCTTTATCGATGAAATAAAGGTTATGGTTTGTTTTAAAATGAATGCAGTCTTTGAAAAACGTCTCATATAGAGGTCAAAACCTCGCAACGAAATCAATTAATATGGAACGTTTTTAATCAATAAGACATTTCAGTTGGTATCAGAGCGTTGGTCTTAGAGAACCAGAAAATTTGCATTAGTGTGTCTTATCGAGTTTGTTAGGATGCATTAGTGAGTCTGGACTTCGACCGTGTTTTCTTTAAAAATGATTGCTTAACATTTTTGTTGGAAACTATATATTTTTAACATATGAATATTATGTGATATATTAATCTCTTAACGTGTTTGATATTATGTGATAGATGTCTACCTCTAGAACAAGTCCTATTGACTCACCTAATAATAATGAAGAGTCAAATGTAAATTGGAATGATTTGTGGACTGATTCACAAGTTCCCGAAGAGGAACCGGAAGAAGAGTCGGAACCGGAAGAAGAATCGGAACCGGAAGAAGAATCGGAACCGGATGAAGAAATAGAACCGGTGGGGGAAATAATAAAACGGTTAAGTAAAAGAAAATCCTCAACCAACCGACCAAGGTTAATTATGGTCAATGGTGTTTCCGCCAAGGAAGCAAAATATTGGGAGGATTACCAATTCTCCGATGAATCGGATTCCGACGAGAATTCCGATGATGTTATAGAAATTACCCCAACTGAATTTAAAAAGGCAAAAGAAAATAATAAGGGAAAGGGCATAAAAATAGAGAAATCTAATTCCAACCCCGATGAACTTTATATGTATCGTCAACGCCCGAAGTCCTTAAGTTGTAACAATGACCCGGGAACCTCTAAACCACCAGGTTTTTCTAAACCAATGTGGACAACGATGGCTCGTATTAGGGGAACATCATATATCCCTAGAAACTTGGCAAAACGAACCAAAACCGAAGAAGAAGAAACGAGCGAGTCGGAATAAGATAGTTGTATTCGTGTGGTGTAATATATGTAATATAGTGTTCTTATGCTTTATGATATATGTAAAAATTGCTTGTATTAATAAGTATTTTTTTATGAATCTAACTCTTGTCTATTTTACAGTTTAAAAACACAAAATGGATAGACAACCCAATATTTTAAGAGACCTACCCGGAGACATGATTGATGAAATCTTGTCTAGAGTCGGCCAGAATTCCTCGGCACAACTATTTAATGCGAGATCAGTTTGTAAGACATTCGAAGAACGTTCCAAGAATGTCTTGGTTTATAAGAGACTTTCGTCTGAAAGATGGGGGATATCACATTGGGAAACCCATAAGTTACGATGTGTTTACTTTGACACATATATTGCGGGGAACCCAAATGCTATTTTACGCAACGGGTTAAGAAATTATTTTGACTCAATATATCCGAATATTGGACTTCGTGATTTAGAAAAAGCGGCTAACATGCAACATAAAGAAGCATGTTATGCTTACGGATTAGTAATGTTCGCTTCTCACCAAAGTGAGAACAAGAACATCGGGCTACAACTATTAAACAAAACGTTTCCACAAGTGACGGAGTCGGTAATTGGGGTAAGAAATGAGGTTTTTAGATTATTACGGGACTGTTGGACATTACGTAACCCTCGTCCCTTTGACGACGTTACAACACGCTGTCTTATCAACGGCCATAACGGTTATGTTGCACAAGACCAAGGATGGGAAGTAGTCCTAGTAAAACCAGAATGCATGACTTGTTTCTGGACGTATGAATTACGTGTCTTTATTGCCTTTGCTGAACGACTTGTGTACTAGCTAGAATTATCTTCACAACTATCTTGTATCAAAGTTATTGTGTGCTATATTTCATGCTTTATGTAAAATAAGCGGTATTGTAAGTTTGTAAAATACTGTATAAAAGTTTGAACGCGAAATATTATTATAATCAGTTTTTCATATAGAATTGTAGTAGTTGAATTGTATATTAGCTACTAAGTATGAACTTAACGGGTAGGTACTACCCGAATTTAAACTTATAAAACGCTAATATGAAGAAAAAGCTTTTATAAATGAGTTCATATTATGCTACGAAATACTATTAACTACTCTTAATATTCTGTATGATTAACTTGTTCCATTTAACTATTTTGAAGGAAATGGCACCGACTACTCGACACACCGTGAATATGAATGAAGAGGAATTCCGTACTTTTCTAGCTTCAAACATAGCCGCATTACATGCTGCGCTACATACCAACAATGACCTTGGATCTAGCAGTACAGGAAATCGTGTAGGATGCACCTACAAAGAATTCACTGCCTGCAAACCTTTGGAATTTGATGGAACCGAAGGACCGATCGGATTGAAACGGTGGACCGAGAAGGTCGAATCGGTGTTTGCCATAAGTAAGTGTACTGAAGAGGACAAAGTAAAGTACGCTACGCATACCTTCACAGGTTCTGCGTTAACATGGTGGAATACCTATCTAGAGCAAGTGGGACAAAACGATGCGTACGCACTACCGTGGTCAGCATTCAAGCACTTGATGAACGAGAAGTACCGTCCCAGAATCGAGGTCAATAAGCTCAAGACAGAACTTAGAGGGTTACGAACCCAAGGATTTGATATTACCACGTACGAAAGACGATTCACAGAATTGTGCCTATTGTGTCCGGGAGCATTCGAAGATGAGGAAGAGAAGATCGACGCGTTTGTGAAAGGATTACCGGAAAGAATCCAAGAAGATATAAGTTCACACGAGCCCGCCTCCATACAACAGGCATGTAGAATGGCTCACAAACTCATGAACCAAATTGAAGAAAGAATTAAAGAACAGACTGCTGAAGAGGCCAATGTGAAGCAAGTCAAAAGAAAGTGGGAGGAAAACGGTGATAAGAATCACCAATACAACAACAACAGCAATTACAACAATAATCGCAACAATTATCCCAACAATCGCAACATCAATCGCAACTACAACAAACGGCCCAACAACAACAACAACAACAACAACAACAGCAACTACAACAATCATCCCAACAACAATAATAACCACAACAACAACAACAATCAGAAGCAGCTATGCCAAAGGTGTGAAAAGAATCACTCGGGGTTCTGCACCAAATTTTGCAACAAGTGTAAAAGAAATGGTCATAGCGCGGCAAAGTGTGAGGTCTACGGACCAGGGGTTAATAGAACGAAAGGAACAAATGGTGTCGGAACGAGTAATGGCGGAGCAAGTAGTGTCAGAGCAAGTTATGCCAATGTAGTTTGTTATAAATGTGGAAAACCGGGCCACATTATTAGAAATTGCCCGAACCAGGAGAACACGAATGGACAAGGCCGTGGAAGAGTTTTCAATATTAATGCGGCAGAGGCACAGGAAGACCCGGAGCTTGTTACGGGTACGTTTCTTATTGACAATAAATCTGCTTACGTTTTATTTGATTCGGGTGCGGATAGAAGCTATATGAGTAGAGATTTTTGTGCTAAATTAAGTTGTCCATTGACGCCTTTGGATAGTAAATTTTTACTCGAATTAGCAAATGGTAAATTAATTTCAGCAGATAATATATGTCGGAATCGAGAAATTAAACTGGTTAGCGAGACATTTAAGATTGATTTGATACCAGTAGAGTTAGGGAGTTTTGATGTGATAATCGGTATGGACTGGTTGAAAGAAGTGAAAGCGGAGATCGTTTGTTACAAAAATGCAATTCGCATTATACGAGAAAAAGGAAAACCCTTAATGGTGTACGGAGAAAAGGGCAACACGAAGCTACATCTTATTAGTAATTTGAAGGCACAAAAACTAATAAGAAAAGGTTGCTATGCTGTTCTAGCACACGTCGAGAAAGTACAAACTGAAGAAAAGAGCATCAATGATGTTCCCATTGCAAAAGAATTTCCCGATGTATTTCCGAAAGAATTACCGGGATTACCCCCACATCGATCCGTTGAATTTCAAATAGATCTTGTACCAGGAGCTGCACCAATAGCTCGTGCTCCTTACAGACTCGCACCCAGCGAGATGAAAGAACTACAAAGCCAATTACAAGAACTTTTAGAGCGTGGTTTCATTCGACCAAGCACATCACCGTGGGGAGCTCCTGTTTTGTTTGTCAAGAAGAAAGATGGTACATTCAGGTTGTGTATCGACTACCGAGAGTTGAACAAACTTACCATCAAGAACCGCTACCCACTACCGAGAATCGATGACTTATTTGATCAACTACAAGGCTCGTCTGTTTATTCAAAGATTGACTTACGTTCCGGGTATCATCAAATGCGGGTGAAAGAAGATGATATTCCAAAGACTGCTTTCAGAACACGTTACGGTCATTACGAGTTTATGGTCATGCCGTTTGGTTTAACTAATGCACCAGCTGTGTTCATGGACCTTATGAACCGAGTGTGTGGACCATACCTTGACAAGTTTGTCATTGTTTTCATTGATGACATACTTATTTACTCAAAGAATGACCAAGAACACGGTGAACATTTGAGAAAGGTGTTAGAAGTATTGAGGAAGGAAGAATTGTACGCTAAGTTTTCAAAGTGTGCATTTTGGTTGGAAGAAGTTCAATTCCTCGGTCACATAGTGAACAAAGAAGGTATTAAGGTGGATCCGGCAAAGATAGAAACTGTTGAAAAGTGGGAAACCCCGAAAACTCCGAAACACATACGCCAGTTTTTAGGACTAGCTGGTTACTACAGAAGGTTCATCCAAGACTTTTCCAGAATAGCAAAACCCTTGACTGCATTAACGCATAAAGGGAAGAAATTTGAATGGAATGATGAACAAGAGAAAGCGTTTCAGTTATTGAAGAAAAAGCTAACTACGGCACCTATATTGTCATTGCCTGAAGGGAATGATGATTTTGTGATTTATTGTGATGCATCAAAGCAAGGTCTCGGTTGTGTATTAATGCAACGAACGAAGGTGATTGCTTATGCGTCTAGACAATTGAAGATTCACGAACAAAATTATACGACGCATGATTTGGAATTAGGCGCGATTGTTTTTGCATTAAAGACTTGGAGGCACTACTTATATGGGGTCAAAAGTATTATATATACCGACCACAAAAGTCTTCAACACATATTTAATCAGAAACAACTGAATATGAGGCAGCGTAGGTGGATTGAATTATTGAATGATTACGACTTTGAGATTCGTTACCACCCGGGGAAGGCAAATGTGGTAGCCGATGCCTTGAGCAGGAAGGACAGAGAACCCATTCGAGTAAAATCTATGAATATAATGATTCATAATAACATTACTACTCAAATAAAGGAGGCGCAACAAGGAGTTTTAAAAGAGGGAAATTTAAAGGATGAAATACCCAAAGGATCGGAGAAGCATCTTAATATTCGGGAAGACGGAACCCGGTATAGGGCTGAAAGGATTTGGGTACCAAAATTTGGAGATATGAGAGAAATGGTACTTAGAGAAGCTCATAAAACCAGATACTCAATACATCCTGGAACGGGGAAGATGTACAAGGATCTCAAGAAACATTTTTGGTGGCCGGGTATGAAAGCCGATGTTGCTAAATACGTAGGAGAATGTTTGACGTGTTCTAAGGTCAAAGCTGAGCATCAGAAACCATCAGGTCTACTTCAACAACCCGAAATCCCGGAATGGAAATGGGAAAACATTACCATGGATTTCATCACTAAATTGCCAAGGACTGCAAGTGGTTTTGATACTATTTGGGTAATAGTTGACCGTCTCACCAAATCAGCACACTTCTTGCCAATAAGAGAAGATGACAAGATGGAGAAGTTTGCACGACTGTATTTGAAGGAAGTCATCTCCAGACATGGAATACCAATCTCTATTATCTCTGATAGGGATGGCAGATTTATTTCAAGATTCTGGCAGACATTACAGCAAGCATTAGGAACTCGTCTAGACATGAGTACTGCCTATCATCCACAAACTGATGGGCAGAGCGAAAGGACGATACAAACGCTTGAAGACATGCTACGAGCATGTGTTATTGATTTCGGAAACAGTTGGGATCGACATCTAGCGTTAGCAGAATTTTCCTACAACAACAGCTACCATTCAAGCATTGAGATGGCGCCGTTTGAAGCACTTTATGGTAGAAAGTGCAGGTCTCCGATTTGTTGGAGTGAAGTGGGGGATAGACAGATTACGGGTCCGGAGATTATACAAGAAACTACCGAGAAGATCATCCAAATTCAACAACGGTTGAAAACCGCCCAAAGTCGACAAAAGAGCTACGCTGACATTAAAAGAAAAGATATAGAATTTGAAATTGGAGAGATGGTCATGCTTAAAGTTGCACCTTGGAAAGGCGTTGTTCGATTTGGTAAACGAGGGAAATTAAATCCAAGGTATATTGGACCATTCAAGATTATTGATCGTGTCGGACCAGTAGCTTACCGACTTAAGTTACCTCAACAACTCGCGGCTGTACATAACACTTTCCACGTCTCGAATTTGAAGAAATGTTTTGCTAAAGAAGATCTCACTATTCCGTTAGATGAAATCCAAATCAACGAAAAACTTCAATTCATCGAAGAACCCGTCGAAATAATGGATCGTGAGGTTAAAAGACTTAAGCAAAACAAGATACCAATTGTTAAGGTTCGATGGAATGCTTGTAGAGGACCCGAGTTCACCTGGGAGCGTGAAGATCAGATGAAGAAGAAATACCCGCATCTATTTCCAGAAGATTCGTCAACACCTTCAACAGCTTAAAATTTCGGGACGAAATTTATTTAACGGGTAGGTACTGTAGTGACCCGAACTTTTCCATGTTTATATATATTAATTGAGATTGATATTTACATGATTAAATGTTTCCAACATGTTAAGCAATCAAACTTGTTAAGACTTGATTAATTGAAATATGTTTCATATAGACAATTGACCACCCAAGTTGACCGGTGATTCACGAACGTTAAAACTTGTAAAAACTATATGATGACATATATATGGATATATATATAGTTAACATGATACTATGATAAGTAAACATATCATTAAGTATATTAACAATGAACTACATATGTAAAAACAAGACTACTAACTTAATGATTTTTAAACGAGACATATATGTAACGATTATCGTTGTAAAGACATTTAATGTATATATATCATATTAAGAGATATTCATACATGATAATATCATGATAATATAATAATTTAAAATCTCATTTGATATTATAAACATTGGGTTAACAACATTTAACAAGATCGTTAACCTAAAGGTTTCAAAACAACACTTACATGTAACGACTAACGATGACTTAACGACTCAGTTAAAATGTATATACATGTAGTGTTTTAATATGTATTTATACACTTTTGAAAGACTTCAATACACTTATCAAAATACTTCTACTTAACAAAAATGCTTACAATTACATCCTCGTTCAGTTTCATCAACAATTCTACTCGTATGCACCCGTATTCGTACTCGTACAATACACAGCTTTTAGATGTATGTACTATTGGTATATACACTCCAATGATCAGCTCTTAGCAGCCCATGTGAGTCACCTAACACATGTGGGAACCATCATTTGGCAACTAGCATGAAATATCTCATAAAATTACAAAAATATGAGTAATCATTCATGACTTATTTACATGAAAACAAAATTACATATCCTTTATATCTAATCCATACACCAACGACCAAAAACACCTACAAACACTTTCATTCTTCAATTTTCTTCATCTAATTGATCTCTCTCAAGTTCTATCTTCAAGTTCTAAGTGTTCTTCATAAATTCCAAAAGTTCTAGTTTCATAAAATCAAGAATACTTTCAAGTTTGCTAGCTCACTTCCAATCTTGTAAGGTGATCATCCAACCTCAAGAAATATTTGTTTCTTACAGTAGGTTATCATTCTAATACAAGGTAATAATCATATTCAAACTTTGGTTCAATTTCTATAACTATAACAATCTTATTTCAAGTGATGATCTTACTTGAACTTGTTTTCGTGTCATGATTCTGCTTCAAGAACTTTGAACCATCCAAGGATCCATTGAAGCTAGATCCATTTTTCTCTTTTCCAGTAGGTTCATCCAAGGAACTTAAGGTAGTAATGATGTTCATAACATCATTCGATTCATACATATAAAGCTATCTTATTCGAAGGTTTAAACTTGTAATCACTAGAACATAGTTTAGTTAATTCTAAACTTGTTCGCAAACAAAAGTTAATCCTTCTAACTTGACTTTTAAAATCAACTAAACACATGTTCTATATCTATATGATATGCTAACTTAATGATTTAAAACCTGGAAACACGAAAAACACCGTAAAACCGGATTTACGCCGTCGTAGTAACACCGCGGGCTGTTTTGGGTTAGTTAATTAAAAACTATGATAAACTTTGATTTAAAAGTTGTTATTATGAGAAAATGATTTTTATTATGAACATGAAACTATATCCAAAAATTATGGTTAAACTCAAAGTGGAAGTATGTTTTCTAAAATGGTCATCTAGACGTCGTTCTTTCGACTGAAATGACTACCTTTACAAAAACGACTTGTAACTTATTTTTCGGACTATAAACCTATACTTTTCTGTTTATATTCATAAAATAGAGTTCAATATGAAACCATAGCAATTTGATTCACTCAAAACGGATTTAAAATGAAGAAGTTATGGGTAAAACAAGATTGGATAATTTTTCTCATTTTAGCTACGTGAAAATTGGTAACAAATCTATTCCAACCATAACTTAATCAACTTGTATTGTATATTATGTAATCTTGAGATACCATAGACACGTATACAATGTTTCGACCTATCATGTCGACACATCTATATATATTTCGGAACAACCATAGACACTCTATATGTGAATGTTGGAGTTAGCTATACAGGGTTGAGGTTGATTCCAAAATATATATAGTTTGAGTTGTGATCAATACTGAGATACGTATACACTGGGTCGTGGATTGATTCAAGATAATATTTATCGATTTATTTCTGTACATCTAACTGTGGACAACTAGTTGTAGGTTACTAACGAGGACAGCTGACTTAATAAACTTAAAACATCAAAATATATTAAAAGTGTTGTAAATATATTTTGAACATACTTTGATATATATGTATATATTGTTATAGGTTCGTGAATCAACCAGTGGCCAAGTCTTACTTCCCGACGAAGTAAAAATCTGTGAAAGTGAGTTATAGTCCCACTTTTAAAATCTAATATTTTTGGGATGAGAATACATGCAGGTTTTATAAATGATTTACAAAATAGACACAAGTACGTGAAACTACATTCTATGGTTGAATTATCGAAATCGAATATGCCCCTTTTTATTAAGTCTGGTAATCTAAGAATTAGGAAACAGACACCCTAATTGACGCGAATCCTAAAGATAGATCTATTGGGCCTAACAAACCCCATCCAAAGTACCGGATGCTTTAGTACTTCGAAATTTATATCATATCCGAAGGGTGTCCCGGAATGATGGGGATATTCTTATATATGCATCTTGTTAATGTCGGTTACCAGGTGTTCACCATATGAATGATTTTTATCTCTATGTATGGGATGTGTATTGAAATATGAAATCTTGTGGTCTATTATTACGATTTGATATATATAGGTTAAACCTATAACTCACCAACATTTTTGTTGACGTTTTAAGCATGTTTATTCTCAGGTGAATATTAAGAGCTTCCGCTGTTGCATACTAAAATAAGGACAAGATTTGGAGTCCATGTTTGTATGATATTGTGTAAAAACTGCATTTAAGAAACTGATTTCGATGTAACATATTTGTATTGTAAACCATTATGTAATGGTCGTGTGTAAACAGGATATTTTAGATTATCATTATTTGATAATCTACGTAAAAGCTTTTTAAACCTTTATCGATGAAATAAAGGTTATGGTTTGTTTTAAAATGAATGCAGTCTTTGAAAAACGTCTCATATAGAGGTCAAAACCTCGCAACGAAATCAATTAATATGGAACGTTTTTAATCAATAAGAACGGGACATTTCAACAATCACAATCCTAATGCTCGAGATCGACATACAAAAGTTATCCAAAGTCGTTTCAAAAGGTCAATTTTGACAATAGTTCAACAAAACGAGACGTACCTTATATAAGGATTCATTTACTCGGTTGGTAATATTCAAAAATCCAATTTATCAATCTTATAAACAAGTTGTTTAAATATTAATTGCAGATTCAAAAGCAATTCCAATTAACGCCAATCATAATTTAGTTGACTATATCTTTTGATTCGTTCATCGAAATTACGCGATTTCTAAATGAAAAGTTATTGATTTTTCTCCAGCTTTCCAAAAACATGCATATCATATACCTTTTATCAGTAATATATGTATTTAATTCGTGATTCATCATAAACTGTTTAACGACGAAATTTAGCATACAAGCATGCATAAATATATATACTCGAGCACTAGACATGGATAGACAAATAATATATAAAAGATAAGATATGAATGCTCACGTTTCAATATTGTGATTCAATATTGCAGGAAAGTACGTTGACGCAACAGAGATGATAAAAAATAGGTTTGACTTGCGAATAATACCCATGAACATTACCCATAACCTCCATAGTTATAACCCATAGTTTCCTTAGCTCTATCCCGCTCGAAAACCCATTTTTGAAAGTGACACGCTCATAACCTTGTCCTAGTATTTTATGTATAATACTAATTAATAATACTAATAATAATAAGATTAATAATAATATTAATCTTAATAATAATAATAATAATAATAATAATAATAATAATAATATAAATACGGAGTAAAATGAATATATATGTGTGTAAACTGAGCCCGAAATCGACGAGATTTATAGACCTCTCCTGGCCAGACCTCCCATGCGATCGCATGGGTTTGAAGGCCACTGCCATGCGATCGCATGGCCCTATTTTTCCAGCTCACATGTTTTTGTTCTAACGCTTGTCGACATATTTAAATATAATATATATAATATATTTAATTTATATAATTATTTATATATTATATTATATTTACGTGTGTAGTTAACTTGTAACTTTTGTTCCGATAAGTTGTACGTCATAACATCATCATGTCCCTTCATACACTGAGAAAACTCGCTCTTTATGTTTCGTGACACGTACCTTTGTCAAATTATATACTTAAATTATCCATAAACTATATCAATAGAATTGTAACTTATACACTTGCGTGTTTTGGTCATTTAATTCTATAAATCAACTTCTTGTTATTTACTAATATAATAGTATTATCAAACGTTTTATAACCAAATTAATATTACATTTTATCATATTGTTAAATATATATTTTCAATATTAATAAACACGTTTTAAAATACATATCGCAAGTTATTAACAGTTAATATTCCTTATTATTGTATGTGTCCAAATTACGTTATTTAAATAAACAATTTACCATTTATTCCGAATACCGTTAAAAATGAATGATTTCCCAAATCAACGTGGACCTCACAACAGAGACCTGTAATAATATCATAATCCTTAAGGGACTCAATAAATATCATTTAATTCAATCGTTTGGCATACTCTTTTAACTCCGTAGTTAAATATATCAATCAGATAATCAAATCAATAAGTTTAATGCACAGTATCATATATTCAACACTTTGTTACGTTTTCAAGTTATAGTATATGTATCTATTTACATATAATTATTCGTGCATCATCGTGAATAAATGAAGGGTAATTGAATAGTTCAAAAGTTTTGAGATTCAGTTTTACAGACTTTGCTTATCATGTCGGAAACGTTAAAGATTAAGTTTAAATTTGGTCAGAATTTTCCGGGTCATCACACAACATAACTATGAAACATCAATAAAAATTAGATTTTTAAGATTAGGGTTTAGCTAATTATACCTTTGATCAAGAAATCGTTTATACCAACGCGTAGAGGTCGAAGGGAATTGCAACGTTCGTGTAGAAAGTTTTATCAATTGGGCAAAAATTGAAGTGATGGGATGGTGATGGCTGATCGAAGATGGGGAGGGAGGAGCCAGAAGAAAAAGTCGACTGAAAATAATGGGGGGAGGGTTTTTAGTAATTTAGGGTTTTACTTAGTATTTATATTAAGCCCTAATGTTACAATTTAGCACATAAGCCCCTCAATTTGCAAAAATTAAAAATAAAAGGGGTGGGGACGGGGTTTTGGCCGAATGGGAACCACCATGGTGTCACGGGTTTGAAAGGACCCATTCATATACATTATAAACGATTCACAATAGTTGATTACATCGCGAGGTATTTGACCTCTATATGATACATTTTACAAATATTGCATTCGTTTCTAAAAGACAAACTTTCTTTACAACGAAAGTTGACGGCATGCATACCATTTAATAATACATCCAACTATAATTGACTTAATAATAATCTTGATGAATTTCAACGACTCGGATGTAACATCTTTCAAAATATGCCATGAATGACTCCAAGTAATATCTCTAAAATGAGTAAACGCACAACGGAAGATTTCTTTAACACCTGAGAATAAACATGCTTTAAAGTGTCAACCAAAAGGTTGGTGAGTTCATTAGTTTATCATAATCATTCATTTCCATTATTTTAATAGACCACAAGAATTTCATTTCCAGTTCTCATAAATATACGTCCCATGCATAGAGACAAAAATCATTCATATGGTAAACACCTGGTAACCGACATTAACAAGATGCATATAAGAATATCCCCTATCATTCCGGGAAATCCTTCGGACATGATAAAAACAAATTCGAAGTACTAAAGCATCCGGTACTTTGGATGGGGTTCGTTAGGCCCAATAGATCTATCTTTAGGATTCGCATCAATTAGTAGATCGGTTTACTAATTCTTAGGCTACCAAACAAAAGGGGCATATTCGACTTCGATCATTCACCCATATAATGTAGTTTCAATTACTTGTGTCTATTTCGTAAAACATTTATAAAAATTTCGCATGTATTCTCAGCCCAAAAATATAAAGGGTAAAAAGGCAAATGAAACTCACCATACTGTATTTCGTAGTAAAAATACATATAACGTCATTGAACAAGTGCATGGTTGGCCTCGGATTCACGAACCTATATTAATTATATATATTTATATGTTGGTCAATATTTGTTTAACAAATTAGGTTATGTCATAGTGTACCACAATCCTAATGCTCGAGACTAAATATGCAAAAGTCAACAAAAGTTAATTTGACCCAAAATGATTTTCAAAATCCATACATGATTATTATATAACTTAAATATATTCAACTTATATATATTTTAATATATTTAATAGATTTTGTTAAAGTAATTAATAGAAGTCATTTATTAATAAAAGTTTATATTAAAATAGAAATATACTTTTATGTATTTTAAGTAAATAAATTTATAAAGTTCATTTAATATCATAGAAATATAATGATAGGTATTATTCATGTAATTATATTACATGTAATAAAATATCTGTGTATTACATATTTATTTGATAAAATAATATCGATAATAACAATAATAATTATAAGTTGTATTATTTTGTAATAATAGTTATTATTGTTCTGCTAATAAAATATCTATATTTATATTTACTAAAAATGATATTAAAATGATAATTTTTATTAATAATAGTACTAAGCTGATAATAATAATGATATTTTATAATAACAATGATATTTCTATTAAAAAATGATAATTTTAGTAAAAATGATAATATTAATAATTCTTTTAATAAATTGATAAAAATAATAAGAACGATAATTTTATCTAATTCAATATCTTATAATATTTTAATTTCATCATGATACTCATAATCATTATTTCTTAATCAATTTGTAAAATATCTTTTAGTCGTCTTTTATATCGTATTCATAATAATGATAATAATATTAGTCATAATAGTTAGATGATACTAATATCAATTTTTAATGATAATAATACTAATAATAATAATTATCATAATGATAATACTAATAACTATTTTAATGATATAAATAATAATAATATTAATCATAATGATAATATTAATAATAATAATAATAATAATAATATTAATAATAATAAAAAAATTCTTTTACTAATTATACTTATATTAAAAATGATAATATTATTAATCATAATAATAATAATAATTAATAGATAAAAATAGTAACGACGATAATAACGACGATAATAACGACGATAGTAGTAATAATCATTTTAACAATAATACTAAAATTCAGTTGACTATAATTTGTAATCTGTTCATCGAAATCATTCGAGTTCTAAATGAAAAGTTCTTAATTTTTCGCTAGTTTTCCAACGACATGCATATCTTATACCTTATCTCAACCACATACGTAACTAGTTCAGGATTCAACATATCCTATCTACTGACAATATCAAAAGTACAAGCATGCATAATCCTATATTCTCGAGCACTAGTCAGGGATACCCTATTAATATATAAAAGTTAAATTATGAGTACTCACGTATCAATATTGAGATTCAATATTGCAGGAAAGGTACGTAGACGCAACGGAGATGATAAACACTAAATTGACCTCACGAGCATACCCATGAACCATACCCATCACCTACATAGCTATAACCCATAATTTCCTTAGCCCTATCCCACTCGAACAATCATTTTGAAAACAACTCGCTCATGACCTCGTCGTAATATTTTATGTATAATACTACTAGTAACACTACCTAATAATACTAATACTAATACTAATACTAATACTAAATAATATAAAGATTAATAATAATAATAATAATAAAAATATTTAAATTATATATATATATATATATATATATATATATATATATATATATATATATATATATATATATATATATATATATATATATATATATATATATATATATATATATATATATATATATATATGTAGAGATATGCGAGAGATTGAAAATGAAAATGAATCAGAAAATGAGACGATCAAGCTTTTAAACACACTTGGCCATCTAGCTCACCCCATGCGATCGCATGGTTTTGTGAGGGGGATTCCATGCGATCGCATGGCCCCTAAAGACAGCTCATAATCGCTTAACTTGTTGTGCCAACGGTTTATATTAATATTTTATATATAATATATTTAATTTATATAATTATATATATATTATATTATATTTACGAGCATAGTAAAAATGTAATTTTTACTCAAATGACACGTACGTTGTCACTTGACTCATGTACCACTTTCGGTTTATCGAACGCACTTTCGTACGTTTAGAAAACTAGCTTTTTACGTTACGCGACGTGTACCCTTATCAAAATATAGTCTTAAATCATTAACAAACAATATTACACAAAGTGTAACTTATGCATTTGAGTGTTGTGGTTATTTGCTTCTATAAATCAAAGTCTCGTTTGATTATTAAAATACATTTAATAATATCGAAACGTTTTAAATTATACATTAACGCGTTTGTAAAATATATATATATTCTTACTTAAAATATAATTTTGTATATCTCATATATAATTGAAATATCTATCTAATTATATTTTAAAGTTCAAAACGTTTAAGTAACAGAAATATCATGTCATATCACGTTTTACGTTTTTGAAATTATATATATATATATATATATATATATATATATATATATATATATATATATATATATATATATATATATATATATATATATAAAATTTATGATACAAGCTTTAATTAGTTCCTTAAAACCTGTGAACAATTTATTTTATAAAACGTTTCACTAATAAAGTTCTTTAAAAAATGTTTTTGTACGTTTGAAACAATAATAAATAAATATGAAAACTTTGTTTTTCAAAACTAAGTATATTAAAGAATCATTTTGCTAAAAAGGTTATATTAGTAGAAGTTGTTATATCGTAAAACATTTTAGAGAAGTAAGATTAAATATACTTTTCATAGGTTTCAAGTTTTTAATGTTTGTTGGTGCAACGTGATATAAAGTCTAAAGGTTAGGTAAACGTATAAAATCATTTAAATGTAAAACGTTAATTTACTTAACTTGTCGATATCCATCTTCTAAGTTATCTATATTCTACAATATTACTTCCACGTTCATTAATATACAAGTTTAATAGTTTATCTTATCAAAAGTCACGAGACAATTATTGTAAAGCATAAATTGAAAATCAAACGGGAATCTCCACTAACCCTTGTCTAGTTCCCATTAATTGACACTTTTGTTCTTTCTAATAAATCACTTTACCAATTATTCCGAATACCATTAAAAAGAAAAGGTTTTCTGAATCAAAGTGGACCTCTTAACAGAGACTCATAATCATAATTCAAGGTAACTGATGAATTAATCATTTGATATATCTTTTAATTCCATCGATAACTATTTGAATACATTAAGAAACAAATACGTTTATGTAAAGTATTATATGTCTAATACTTTGTTAATGTTTTCAAGTTATAATATATACATATATAATCATATTCGTTCCTATAATGGTTCGTGAATCTTTGGAATTTGGTCGAGGTTAAATGAATGTATGAACGCAGTTTAAAACTCTTGAGATTCAACTTACAAACTTTGCTTATCGTGTCGGGAATATATAAAGATTAAAGTTTAAATTTGGTCGGAAATTTCCGGGTTGTCACAATACCTACCCGTTAAAGAAATTTTGTCCCGAAATTTGATTGGGATGGTCATGGCTGACAATAAGTATGTTTTCATGACGCATATAAGCTGAAGATTATGGTTTTATCATCATTGAGTAATATGGATAAAATTATTTGATTTAATAAAGAGTACGAGTGAAGCTATTACCAAAAGAGTGAAATGAGTAGGTATAGATTCGTCATATCTTTTAACGTAGATAGGGTGGATTTCCAAGTTCAATAGATTTGGAGAAAATCTTCGTAATAGGATTTGATTAAGGAAATTTGGGATCCGCTTTAAATGCGATCATCCATTTTGATTTGCTCTGTCGGAGATTTTCCTATAAATCCACCTCCTTCATTTCCTTACAACTCACACCTTCTATTCTTTCCCCCTCAACTCATATTTTAAAGAACTCATCAATATGCTCCATCCAGTTCTGATTCTCGATATACTTCTAACTTTCATATCGGTCATTCTTCTTTTTCATCTACTGTCGGAAGAATCTATTTACTTCTACTATACTCTTGGGTTTATAGTGTTTCTAGTTCTCCCGTGTCTTTATATTGCTATATGCATCGACATATACGGTTTATAATTTCTGGGTGGTTGTTGGGTTTTATATCTTCCCTTATACTTCGATGTTCCTGCTTTTGTCTTCTATAATCATTGTCATCCCCAGTTAATACTTTCTTTTATTTGCTGCGATTTATACCCCAATTTTTGTTTCGGAGCTTTGTCCTTTTGTTTCTTCTTCTTGCGAGTAAGTTCCACTTATAATGGTCCATAATTCGCAAATATGAATTTCGGAATGAACATTGTCAATGTTCTAAGAAGGAAATTGTAATGGCACGATCTTGACTTGTCAAATTGCTAGAATACCTCGGAAAAGGCCGAATCATCAAGAAATATTTTCTTGATATTTTAGAGGTTAAAGAGAATACAAGAGTCGTGTAACATGATACATGATGATGTTATGATCTGTGAATCATCATGTTCCATTTAGAAACTCAGCACGACTTACTGTAATATAATCACGTTGATCAAGTGTCATTATATTATACTAACTCATGCTTCAGCTCCCAACACTACTTCAAAAATATTCCTATTTTAAACTCGAATGTTTCAGAATTTAGAAACTAAAATAGTTTCTTTTATGATGTAATACAGATAGCGCGAAGAGGTAAATGATTTTTGATAAGAATAATTATGAAAATATCTTCAGAAATATGGAGGATATTTATAATGAAAGATATGATGATATTTTAGGATTTCTAATATCAGAGGATGATGAAGAATATTATCCGCAGGGTTTTATGATCAGGAGCAAGATATTTGTTAATGACTTCAGCAAATACTGAATCATTTGGATTCTTTGAATGTAAGTTTCGTCCTTATGATTTGTCCACAACCTCTTTCATACTTTGCTCAATCCGTTTTCCAGTTCTAAAATTTCTCTTTTTCTGCGCTTTGCCAGCACACTATTCATTATCATCAAACTTTTTACTGTTAAGGTCGTTTTATAGTTTTTGCTGCTTCATCAACATTTCGAGAATTATCCTGCAGTTCAGGGTGTTTTTCAAAAACTTCACATTCGAATTATGTAAGCCTTGGAGATAGACGTTGTACGTACACATATAACTGTTGGCATAGACATGCTACGAGATTTCAAAATACTGATTGCTAATTCCCGATGATTCGTATGACAATTCTCGTTACTAGATGCGAATGAGTAAATGATGGGGTTTCGGTAAATATAATGATTCTTTGGAAGGTCAAAGATCAGTGAAGTTGTGAATAAGTTTATTGCTAATGTGGTGGAACATGAAAGGTTCTCCGGTAATAAAAGGGTAATCATATATATCAAGATTATGATAAGACCACTCCGAATGAAAAATCGAAGTTGTCTTGCTGGAGCTGTGATAGAATTTGCTACTTTGAAAAGGAATTGCAAAGTTATTTTTGCTAATAAATGCCAAAGGATCTGACACAAATTTGTGTTGAATTATGACTTTGGTTTCGAGAGCTTTTTAAGTACATAATTGTGAGTAATATGTGGTTGGATCATCATCTCGATTGCTCATTATTTAAAGTGTCTTCAGAAATTTTTGAAGGGTTTAAACACAGATTGTAATTGTTAATATACATTTGATGTTCTAACACAGTTTCGAAGTCAAAGTATAGCTTTGAAATATGTAGGAATCTAAAAGTGATGGTACCGGTTATATCTCGAATTGAATTCTGAGGTTTCAAAATCAGAATATGTAATTGGGTTTGAATGAGTATGGTTGTTTTGATTTCTATAAAGGAATGTATATTATTGTGAAAGTATGAAGTATAGTTGATAATTTATTTAATCTGATTCGAAGAATGTAACATATTAATTGTGAATATATATATCTCTCGGGTATTACCTACCCGTTAAACAAATTTCACAATTAATATTTTGTACATAAGAATTTTATTACAGTCTTTATGAAAATATATATGTATATATTCTACTCAGATGTAACATAGATTTTAATGAGTTAATACTAAATTAAACTCATTCGATTTACGGTTGGAACCAGAATTGAATAATCCCTTGAAGGCTTTAGAGATTACATAAGTATTTCTTCAATAATATTAAAATTATGAATCAATACTTCGTTATTTGTTGAGGCGTGATGTTGGTTTTCGTTAAATTCTTGTGAACTTCGCAAAGTACGAATGATGTTATCTGAAAAGTTTCGGTTACATCGATGATGAAAGTGTAAAATCAAATATATACTTGATTTATTAGAAATTGGAATTTGTTGAATTGAGACAGAGATTGTAGTTAATGATAGTTAAGTTGCGGGCGAAGGACGTACATTATTGTATATTTGTAATATGAATTAACTGCGTAGTTAAGATTCACACATAATAGCTTAGTACGGAAAGATTTATTATGGTTTGGAAATTTATATATATAAGATATACATATAAATCCTTCAGTGGAAATGAGTTAATACTTCATATCTTGTTGATATGACATACTTGTTGTTGATTTGTAATAATGTCCATGGTGATTCTTGAACTGTCGGAGCTTGTGATGTTATAGGTGCTGCTAGGGCTGATGAAGCTGACGATACTGATGGTGCTGGTGATGCTACGGTACTGTTGATGCTGTTGGTAAAACAAGTCTAGCTTGTGAATCACGCATCATTCTTGTCAGGGTTTCTACTCTTCCTTCTATCATTTTGGTTCAGTCATCTGATTTTTGGTTAGGGTTAGAATAGATAATCTCTAAGACTTTAGAGATTATATAATCGTTGCAAAATGTTTCTCCAATGAAGTTATGAATCAACACTTCATCGTTTGTTGTTGGTGGTATCTCTTGGTATCTACAGAGCGTATGATGTTGATGCTCGTGGGATAGATTGTGAAGTTGAGGTTTACGACGCGGTTGTGGTTGGAGGTGGTAATGGTACTGGTGGCGTTGATGATGGTGGTACTGGTTATGTTGCTGGTGCTGCTGCTGGTGTTTGTAACCTTTGCACCACATTCTCTAAAGCCACTACCCGAGCGCGAAGCTCGTTGACTTCTTCTATTACACCGGGGTGATTGTCAGTTTGGACGAGCGGATAAATAAAATCTAAAATTTGATGTAGTATGTAATCGTGACGAGATACTCTGGAAATGAGAGAGAAAATGGTGTCTCGAACAGGTTCGCCGGTAAGTGCTTCAGGTTCTTCGCCAAGAGGGCAATGTGGTGGATGAAATGGATCACCTTCTTCTTGTCTCCAATGATTAAGGAGGCTACGAACCCATCCCCAATTCATCCAGAATAGATGATGGCTAATTGGTTGATCCATTCCGGTCACACTGCTTTCGGAGCTGGAGTGGGATTCCATTTCGGAATCCGAGGAACTTGAATTAATGATGAATTCCATTTCGTACGATTGAATAAGGATTTTTTTCCGATATGAAATGATTTTCGGTTATCGTATGGTATTCTAATTACATAGAATATCCATAGATATAGAACAAAAGATTTCGTAGATTACGGAGGAATTTGCGGGATATGTCAGGCAAAGTTTAAAGTAACAGATACGATAAGATATGATTTAGCAGATACGCTAAGATATGAATTTTGTCTATACACTACTCATGCAATTAATGTAGCAAGACGTGTCTAGACTAATAATGATAAGCAGGTAATTTCCTAAAGATGATAAGTAGATGATTTTCGACTAAAAATGATAAGCAAAACTTTTGACATGCAGACACGGTCGAAGTCCAGACTCACTAATGCATCCTAACGACTTATCAGTTAGACATACTAATGCAGACCTGGTTCGCTAAGACCACCGCTCTGATACTAACTGAAAGGACCCGTTCATATATATTATAAACGATTCACAATAGTTGATTACATCGCGAGGTATTTGACCTTTATATGATACATTTTACAAACATTGCATTCGTTTCTAAAAGACAAACTTTCTTTACAACGAAAGTTGACGGCATGCATACCATTTCATAATACATCCAACTATAATTGACTTAATAATAATCTTGATGAATTTCAACGACTCGAATGCAACGTCTTTCAAAATATGCCATGAATGACTCCAAGTAATATCTCTAAAATGAGCAAATGCACAGCGGAAGATTTCTTTAACACCTGAGAATAAACATGCATTAAAGTGTCAACCAAAAGGTTGGTGAGTTCATTAGTTTATCATAATCATTCATTTCCATTATTTTAATAGACCACAAGAATTTCATTTCCAGTTCTCATAAATATACGTCCCATGCATAGAGACAAAAATCATTCATATGGTGAACACCTGGTAACCGACATTAACAAGATGCATATAATAATATCCCCTATCATTCCGGGAAATCCTTCGGACATGATAAAAATGAATTCGAAGTACTAAAGCATCCGGTACTTTGGATGGGGTTCGTTAGGCCCAATAGATCTATCTTTAGAATTCGCGTCAATTAGTAGATCAGTTTACTAATTCTTAGGCTACCAAGCAAAAGGGGTGTATTCGGCTTCGATCATTCACCCATATAATGTAGTTTTAATTACTGTGTCTATTTCATAAAACATTTATAAAAATTTTGCATGTATTCTCAGCCCAAAAATATAAAGGGTAAAAAGGCAAATGAAACTCACCATACTGTATTTCGTAGTAAAAATACATATAACGTCATTGAACAAGTGCAGGGTTGGCCTCGGATTTACGAACCTATATTAATTATATATATTTATATATTGGTCAATATTTGTCTAACAAATTAGGTTATGTCATAGTGTACCACAATCCTAATGCTCGAGACTAAATATGCAAAAGTCAACAAAAGTTAATTTGACCCAAAATGGTTTCCAAAATCCATACATGATTATTATATAACTTAAATATATTCAACTTATATATATTTAAATATATTTAATAGATTTTGTTAAAGTAATTAATAAAAGTCATTTATTAATAAAAGTTTATATTAAAATAGAAATATACTTTTATGTATTTTAAGTAAATAAATTTATAAAGTTCATTTAATATCATAGAAATATAATGATAGGTATTATTCATGTAATTATATTACGTGTAATAAAATATCTTTGTATTACATATTTATTTGATAAAATAATAACGATAATAACAATAATAATTATAATTTGTATTATTTTGTAATAATAGTTATTATTGTTCTGCTAATAAAATATCTATATTTATATTTACTAAAAATGAAATTAAAATTATAATTTTTATTAATAATAGTACTAAGCTGATAATAATAATGATATTTTATAATAACAATGATATTTCTATTAAAAATGATAATTTTAGTAAAAATGATAATATTAATAATTCTTTTAATAAATTGATAAAAATAATAAGAACGATAATTTTATCTAATTCAATATCTTATAATATTTTAATTTCATCATGATACTCATAATCATTATTTTCTAATCAATTTGTAAAATATCTTTTAGTCGTCTTTTATATCGTATTCATAATAACGATAATAATATTAGTCATAATAGTTAGATGATACTAATATCAATTTTTAATGATAATAATACTAATAATAATAATTATCATAATAATAATACTAATAACTATTTCAATGATATAAATAATAAAAATATTAATCATAATGATAATATTAATAATAATAATAATAATAATAATAATAATAATAATTGTTATAATTCAGTAGGCTTATAACTACCTTTAGTGGTTTGATTCTTGATGTTATAATTCAGTAGGCTTATAACTACCTTTAGTGGTTTGATTCTTGATGTTATAATTCAGTAGGCTTATAACTACCTTTAGTGATTTGATTCTTGATTTAGAATACTAATAATGAAGTGTAAGAACAAAGATGATAATGGAGAGAAAGAAAGAAACACTTTGTAAGTGTGAGAAATGGTGCAAGTTTAATGCTTGCATTCATGAGTATTTATAGCTTAAAATCTCAATATAAAAATACATACTTTGTGTACCAAAATTGACTATATGTATACACCAAAATTGACTATCCATATCTATATTATTATTATTATTATAACACTCCCCCTTGGATAGCAATTTTATTTTGTTGAAGATCAACTATAAATTACTGCCTCGTTAAAAACCTTGCTAAAGAAAACCCAGTGGGAAAAAACTTTAGCTAAGGGAAAAAGAGTGCAGCATGGAGTTGACTCCCCCTCAAGTAGACATCGCTTCAGCTGTTACATCTTTTGAACATGTCTCATGCCAATGTTATGAACGTGTGTTCTGAAAATAGCAGTTGGAAGTGCTTTCGTGAAAAGATCAGCAGAGTTTTTGCTAGATTGCACATATCTCATTTCAATCTGGTTGTCCTTAATGAGATTTTGAGTGTATGAGAAGAATCTAGGTGGTATGTGTTTTGTTCGGTCACTTTTGATATACCCTTCTTTCATCTGTGCTATGCAAGCTGCATTATCTTCATAGATAGTTGTTGGACTTTTATCGCGTTCTAGTCCACAAGAATCAGTAATGAGTTGTGTCATTGATCTCAACCAAAAACATTCTCGAGTAGCTTCATGTAATGCAATCACTTCGGCATGATTTGACGATGTAGCAACAAGTGTTTGTTTTTGAGAACGCCATGATATTGCAGTACCTCCATTTAGGAATACATATCCAGTTTGAGATTTAGCTTTATGTGGATCAGATAAATAACCTGCATCTGCATAACCAACCAAATCTTGTTTTGATTCGTTAGAATAAAATAATCCTAAATCAGTAGTTCCTCGAAGGTATCGAAATATGTGTTTGATCCCATTCCAGTGTCTTTTGGTAGGAGCAGAGCTGAACCTTGCCAACAAATTAACTGCAAAAGAAATGTCAGGTCTTGTACAATTTGTAAGATACATAAGAGCTCCAATTGCACTAAGATATGGTACTTCTGGTCCAAGAATGTCTTCTTGATCTTCACATGGACGAAATGGATCAGCTTCAACATTGAGTGATCTAACAACCATAGGAGTACTTAATGGTTTTGCCTTGTCCATATTGAAACGTTTCAAAATCTTTTCAGTATATGTTGTTTGATGTACAAGTAAACCATTAGGCATATGCTCAATTTGTAAACCAAGGCAATACTTGGTTTTTCCGAGATCTTTCATTTCAAATTCTTTCTTTAGAAGTTGAATGGCTTCATGGATCTCTTTATTTGTACCTATGATGTTAAGATCATCAACATAAACAGCTATGATCACATATCCGGATGTTGTTTTCTTAATGAAAACACAAGGGCAAGTAAGATTATTTGTATACCCTTTGCTTATCAAGTAATCACTTAATCGGTTATACCACATACGTCCCGATTGTTTTAACCCATATAAAGATCTTTGTAATTTAATCGAATACATTTCTTTGGGTTTTGCATTTGATGCTTCTGGTACCTTAAATCCTTCAGGTAACTTCATATATATATCACTATCAAGTGATCCATATAGATAAGCAGTCACAACATCCATGAGATGCATTTCTAAATTTTTAGAAACTGCCAGACTGATTAAGTACCTAAAAGTAATTGCATCCATAACAGGAGAATAAGTTTCTTCATAATCAATTCCCGGTCTTTGAGAAAAACCTTGAGCTACAAGTCTAGCTTTATACCTTGTAACTTCATTTTTCTCATTTCTTTTTCGGACAAAAATCCATCTGTATCCTACAGGTTTCACATCTTTAGGAGTGAGAATGATGGATCCGAAAACTTTTCTTTTATTGAGTGATTCTAATTCAGCTCGTATTGCTTCTTTCCATTGAGCCCAATCATGTCTATTTTGACATTCAACCATAGATGTTGGTTCTGGATCATCATCATTATTCATGATGTCATATGCAACATTAAATGAAAATTTCTCATCAAGATTTTTCATTTCATTTCGGTTCCATATTATTGCATAATTTATTGCAATTTATGTATTTACATTTATCAATATCCTCTGCAGAAGGAATATTGATTTGTGGTTCTTCTTGAACACTTTCTTTTATCTCATTATCAGCTGATTTTTCTTTTCAGGGATTTTTTATCTTTGGAACCAATTGGTCTCCCACGTTTCAGGCGTGGCAAAGACTCATGAGTGACATTTCCAGCTTTTAGAATTTCAATTCTAGCTGAAGCATTTACTGCTGGTATATATGATTTAGTCACCCTTTTTGTATCTGTAAATGCATCAGGTAATTTATTTGCAAGTTCTTGCATATGCATTATTTTTTAACTTTCTTTTCGCATTCTTTTGTGCGATGATCAAGATACATTAATTTATGTTCACACCATGAAACATATTTTTCTTTATTTTTCATTTCTCCCCCTAATCTAGGGAACATTGATAATCAGCAAAACGTGCTGTAAAAACATCACCCGTTATAGGTTCAATATATCTTATAATTGAAGATGTTTCATATTTAATATATATATCCCCATCCTCCTTTGAGGACCCATTTTAGTGTGTTATGGTTGTGCAACTAGAACATACATTGCACAATCAAATGTTCTAATGGTGGGAAATATTTGGCTCTCTGCCAAAATCAAGTTGTAGGGGAGAATATTTATGAGTTGCACTTTGTCTAATGTGAAATAATATCGCAGCATGTAAATTTGCATGTCCCCATATATATCACCTTGAATTCTTTCAAGAAACATTGGTGATTCTTTCTCAATGTGTTTTTCATTAATCACCATATGTGCTTTTCATTGATCACCATATGTGCTTTTCATTAATCACCATATATGCTTTTTCATTAATCACCATATGTGCTTTTCATTAATCACCGTATGTGCTTTTTTATTAATCACCATATGCGCTTTTCATCATATATCCTTTTCACCATATGCGCTTTTAATCATATGTGCTGCGTTTTTCATCATATGCACTTTTCATCATATGCACTTTTAATCATATGCGCTGCGCTTTTCATCATATGCGCTTTTCATCATATGCGCTTTTTATCATATGCGCTTTTAATCATATGCACTTTTCATTATATGCGCTTTTAATCATATGCGCTGCGCTTTTCATCATAGCTTTTCATCATATGCGCTTTTTATCATATGCGCTTTTAATCATATGCGCTGCGCTTTTCATCATATGCGCTTTTCGGTGCTACATAGATATTTCTCATTATCTGTTATCATTTACTGATAATCATATCCATTATGATATATATATCAGAGAAACTCAATCAATTTCTCTTTGATTTTGAGAAAACAATGCATTGTTTATCAGAAAATTTGTACCATTTGGTAATATGAATTTTTGCCTTTTCTGTTCCTTCAAGTTTGCAGGACCTGATATAGTATTTATAATTCCTTCATTTGATTTAAATCAATGAAATATTTCTTAGATTTGATCATAGTGTGTATGTTACCACTATCTACAATACATAGGTCTTTACCATTTAATTGATGATGTATTTCAGCAAGATTCATACTAAAAATTCAAATAAGATAAGCAAATAATGAGTTATATTTCAGCAAGATAATCAAATTATATTACCTGCAAACAAGTTACAATCTGAAGTACATAAAAGATAACACTTTAATAAACATATGCGTTATCGTCTAAAACCATTTATTTATGAGTGATACATAACAAGCTAGGCATCTTAGAAAATTCAAACCATTCAAGCCTCAAGGTAGCTCAGGGTTTATTTAATCAAGATTTTTCAACAGATTCACTCTCGTTTTCTTTTCTTTATTGGGACTTATTTGTAGAGCTAAATAAGATGTTCATGTATTCAAGAAATAGTTATGCACAAGGAATTCAAATGATTCCAAACTTTAATCGCGCTCACAATTTGAGCATCATGTTCCCTTCCGCAACTTGGAAATCGGTTCTGTCGAGAACACCCCAAGGTTCAGTCGAGAACCTCGCAAGGTTCAATAGTCAGGAAAAAGAGAATATCTTTCACTGTCAACGTTTAAAGTTCACACATAGTGATCTTTTCAGGTCTTTAAGCATGAGTACAAACCGCATTAAGAAGCGGTGCAACAATCGTACTAGTAATAGTACTAGTAGCAAACGTCATGATCAGCCCAATTAATCATCCTAAACAGGTGTCCACAAAAATTCTGAACATTTATCCATGCCACGATTATAATCCTAATTCTAAAAAGATCATGAACATTATCAATTAGTCATTATAAACTTTAAAGTAATCGTTAAGGATATCAATATTTTTATATTTATTTATCCAAATATAACTAATAACTAATCTTTATAATTCAAGTAATAAGATTAGATATCTTCATGAATATGCTCATATACATAATTTGATATAATATATGATTCTAAAATATAACCTGGTCCGATTCATAATTATATTCATATGAATCAAGCAATATCAATTTACAAAACGAGGTATATATATATTATCTAAGCATATTAACTCTCAATTGATATACGTAACAAAATTATATATAGTGGAAGTGATTATGATCTACACAAACACAATTGAGAATAAAATTTCAAAGATCCACCAACGCATATAACAACTATGTAGACAATACAAGACATATGTCCTTTTGTTTTATTTTATATATGTTGACAGAAAGCATAAGCAAAATAATTATGACTATTTTTGTAAACAATCAAATAATATGAACAATAGTCATAACAAAGTAATACTCTGTAAATCACATGTGCCTTAAAACCATATACTATTAAAACCATATACTATTACATTACTGTGTAAATAGAATTCAAGCACTATATGTATTCGGCCACAACAAGCAAAGATATTAATAGTACAATTTAATAACATGCATAAATAATACTCTGTATTCATTTATAATATAATATATTTTCACCACATTTGTTTTAAAGCAAACATACTATGGCGTATAAATTAGTCAAAAAAGGCATTGTCGAACCAATTTTAGTGTATTATATTTACCTTATATAAATATAAACTAGCATATTATTACCTTATTATGCCCCAATCCAATTTCTAACGCATAACATCAACATATATGTTATAAGTCCATAATTGATAGGACCAGGCATAGCTATTTGTAAGTCGTAACACAAAAGGTAGAACATAAAGCACAACGATTTCTAATTATATCCAATTACAAGCATATCAATATCACTTTCGTGGAACATTAAATCTGTTTAAGTTTGTAGGTAAAATATATATACGAAACTGAAATTATTAAACATATGATCACAAACGTAATAATCAGATTTCTAATAAATAATCAAAAAGAAAAAGTTAAAACGATCTAACCGATTTTAAAGGTTGAATGGGGCTTGTGTTTAACACAATTTCCTTAAACAGATTCGTTGTCTGTTCCCAGGGTACACCGGTCCGAAGCAGCGTACTGCCGGACTTGAACACTTGCCTTGATTAGTGACTTGTACTTGCTTAGATAAACCTTGATTATACGGAGCACTTCGTGCTGATAACGTGTTATAATTCAGTAGGCTTATAACTACCTTTAGTGGTTTGATTCTTGATGTTATAATTCAGTAGGCTTATAACTACCTTTAGTGGTTTGATTCTTGATGTTATAATTCAGTAGGCTTATAACTACCTTTAGTGATTTGATTCTTGATTTAGAATACTAATAATGAAGTGTAAGAACAAAGATGATAATGGAGAGAAAGAAAGAAACACTTTGTAAGTGTGAGAAATGGTGCAAGTTTAATGCTTGCATTCATGAGTATTTATAGCTTAAAATCTCAATATAAAAATACATACTTTGTGTACCAAAATTGACTATATGTATACACCAAAATTGACTATCCATATCTATATTATTATTATTATTATAACAATAATAATAATAATATTAATAACAATAAAAAAATTCTTTTACTAATTATACTTATATTAAAAATGATAATATTATTAATCATAATAATAATAATAATTAATAGATAAAAATAGTAACGACGATAATAACGACGATAGTAATAATAATCATTTTAACAATAATACTAAAATTCAGTTGACTATAATTTCTAATCTGTTCATCGAAATCATTCGAGTTCTAAATGAAAAGTTCTTAATTTTTCGCTAGCTTTCCAACGACATGCATATCTTATACCTTATCTCAACCGCATACGTAACTAGTTCAGGATTCAACATATCCTATCTACTGGCAATATCAAAAGTACAAGCATGCATAATCCTATATTCTCGAGCACTAGTCAGGGATACCCTATTAATATATAAAAGTTAAATTATGAGTACTCACGTATCAATATTGAGATTCAATATTGCAGGAAAGGTACGTAGATGCAACGGAGATGATAAACACTAAATTGACCTCACGAGCATACCCATGAACCATACCCATCACCTCCATAGCTATAACCCATAATTTCCTTAGCCCTATCCCACTCGAACAATCATTTTGAAAACAACTCGCTCATGACCTCGTCGTAATATTTTATGTATAATACTACTAGTAACACTACCTAATAATACTAATACTAATACTAATACTAATACTAATACTAATACTAATACTAATACTAATACTAAATAATATTAAGATTAATAATAATAATAATAAAAATATTTAAATTATATATATATATATATATATATATATATATATATATATATATATATATATATATATATATATATGTAGAGAGATGCGAGAGATTGAAAATGAAAATGAATCAGAAAATGAGACGATCGAGCTTTTAAACACACTTGGCCATCTAGCTCACCCCATGCGATCACATGGTTTTGTGAGGGGGATTCCATGCGATCGCATGGCCCCTAAAGACAGCTCATAATCGCTTAACTTGTTGTGCCAACGGTTTATATTAATATTTTATATATAATATATTTAATTTATATAATTATATATATATTATATTATATTTACGAGCATAGTAAAAATGTAATTTTTACTCAAATGACATGTACGTTGTCACTCGACTCATGTACCACTTTCGGTTTATCGAACGCACTTTCGTACGTTTAGAAAACTAGCTTTTTACGTTACGCGACGTGTACCCTTATCAAAATATAGTCTTAAATCATTAACAAACAATATTACACAAAGTGTAACTTACGCATTTGAGTGTTGTGGTTATTTGCTTCTATAAATCAAAGTCTCGTTTGATTATTAAAATACATTTAATAATATCGAAACGTTTTAAATTATACATTAACGCGTTTGTAAAATATATATACATTCTTACTTAAAATATAATTTTGTATATCTCATATATAATTGAAATATCTATCTAATTATATTTCAAAGTTCAAAATGTTTAAGTAACAGAAATATCATATCATATCACGTTTTACGTTTTTGATACAATATATATATATATATATAATTATATATATATATATATATATATATATATATATATATATATATATATATATATATATATATATATATATATATATATATATATATATATATAAAATTTATGATACAAGCTTTAACTAGTTCCTTAAAACCTGTGAACAATTTATCTTATAAAACATTTCACTAATAAAGTTCTTTAAAAAATGTTTTTGTACGTTTGAAATAATATTAAATAAATATGAAAACTTTGTTTTCCAAAACTAAGTATATTAAAGAATCATTTTGCTAAAAAGGTTATATTAGTAGAAGTTGTTATATCGTAAAACATTTTAGAGAAGTAAGATTAAATATACTTTTCATAGGTTTCAAGTTTTTAATGTTTGTTGGTGCAACGTGATATAAAGTCTAAAGGTTAGATAAACGTATAAAATCATTTTAATGTAACATGTTAATTTACTTAACTTGTCGATATCCATCTTCTAAGTTATCTATATTCTACAATCTTACTTCCACGTTCATTAATATACAAGTTTAATAGTTTATCTTATCAAAAGTCACGAGACAATTATTGTAAAGCATAAATTGAAAATCAAACGGGAATCTCCACTAACCCTTGTCTAGTTCCCATTAATTGACACTTTTGTTCATTCTAATAAATCACTTTACCAATTATTCCGAATACTGTTAAAAAGAAAAGGTTTTCTGAATCAAAGTGGACCTCTTAACAGAGACTCATAATCATAATTCAAGGTAACTGATGAATTAATCATTTGATATATCTTTTAATTCCATCGAGAACTATTTGAATATATTAAGAAACAAATATGTTTATGTAAAGTATTATACGTCTAATACTTTGTTAATGTTTTCAAGTTATAATATATACACATATACATATATAATCATATTCGTTCCTATAATGGTTCGTGAATCTTTGGAATTTGGTTGAGGTTAAATGAATGTATAAACACAGTTTAAAAGTCTTGAGATTCAACTTACAAACTTTGCTTATCATGTCGGGAATATATAAAGATTAAAGTTTAAATTTGGTCGGAAATTTCCGGGTTGTCACAGGGTTCGTGTTTTGCAATTCTTCGTACTTGTGGCTCGTTTCAAGTGCCGTTTAGACGTATCGAAGGCCCGGAACACTAAACCGATCGTTAAAACGCAACCAAACGTTTAATTTATTAAAAACCCAATAAATTAAATATTTTTAAAAAAGTTAATAATTAATAATTTAATTATTAAAATAAACCCGAGCGTTTCGTTGTTAAAAAAGCAGTTATCAAAACTGTATCGTTTTTATCGTATTTCTTCATCTGAAATATTTATTCGAATTAATATCAACCCATATCAATTATTGTAACCCTCCAAGGATCAAGTATGCATTCATTACTCATAAACACATAAACGTCAAGTAAGCGCCGTTAAATAAACTAACGAAAGGTTAACGGAAGTAACGAAAAAAGCAGGGTTGTTACAACTATGACCTGACCTAAATTGTTAGACAGATATTGACCAACATATAAATATATATACTTAATATAGGTTCATGAATCCGAGGCCAACCCTGCACTTGTTTAGTGTCGTCATATGCATAATTGCTACGAAATACAGTATTGTGAGTTTCATTTGCTCCCTTTTTAAATGCTTTTGCAATATATATTTTTGGGACTGAGAATACATGCACTGATTTTATAAATGTTTGACGAAATTGACACAAGTACTTAAAAACATTCTACGACTGAATTACTATATCGGATATCACCCCTTTTTGCTTGGTAACCTAAGAATTAGTGAACTGGCCACTAATTGACGCGAATCCTGAAGATAGATCTATGGACTTTGACACGTCCCATACAGGTTATGGATGCTTTAGTACTTCGATTTTATATACCGATGAGTGTTCCTGTATATTTGGGGATATTCTAGATGCATTTTGTTAATGTCGGTTACCAGGTGTTTATTCGTATGAATGGATTTTATACAGACGAGTGTTCCTGTATGACAATTTTTGCAGATGAGTGTTCCTGCAGTTTAATTATAGAAATGAAATCTTGTGGTCTATTAAAATTATGGAATGATTGATTACGATAAACTAATGAACTCACCAACCTTTTGGTTGACACTTTTAAGCATGTTTATTCTCGGGTATTAAAGAAATCTTCCGCTGTGCATTTGCTCATTTTAAAGATATTACATGGATTTATTCTTGGCATATTTCAAAAGACATTGCATTCAATTCATTTGAGTTCAAAAAGGAGTGTTGATAGATGAATGATGGATTAGTCAATTATATTTGGGAAACATGATAGTATCATTGGTATGCATATTTGTAAATTTTCATTGAGATGAAAGTTTTTCTTTTAAAAAGAATGCAATGTTTGAAAAATGTATCATATAGAGGTCAGAACCTCGCAATGTAATCAACTATTGTGAATCGTTTATAATCGGTATGAACGGGTCCTTTTAGTTGGTATCAGAGTGGTGGTCTTAGCGAACCAGGTCTTGCATTAGTGTGTCTAACGGATAGTATTTAAAATGCATTAGTGAGTCTGGACTTCGAACTTAGCTGCATGTCAAAAAGTTTTGCTTATCATTTCTTATCGGAAATTACATGCTAATCATTTTTAGTCTAGACACATCTTACTGCATTGATTGCATGAATAGTGTATAGACAAAATTTATATCTTAGCGTATCTGCTAATTCATATCTTAGCGTATCTGTTACTGTAAACTTTGCCTGACATATTCTGAAAATTCCTCCGTAATCTACGAAATCTTTTATTCTATATATATATAGATATTCTATGTAATTAGAATACCATACGATAGCCGGAAATCATTTCATATCGAAAAATCCTTTATTCAATCATACGAAATGGAACTCGCGACTAGTTCAAGTTCCTCGGATTTCGATATGGAGTTTCACTCGAGCTCCGAAAGCAGTGTGACCAAAATGGATCAACCAATTAGCCATCATCTATTCTGGATGAATTGAGGATGGGTTCATAGTCTACTTAATCATTGGAGACAAGAAGAAGGTGATTCGTTCCATCCACCACATTTCCCTCTTAGCGAAGAACCTGAAGCACTTACCGGCGAACCTGTTCGAAACACCATTTTCTCTCTCACTTTCAGAGTATCTCGTCACGATTATATACTATCTCAAATTCTAGATCTTATTCATCCGCTCGTCAGAACAGACAATCACCTCGGTGTAATAAAAGAAGTCAACGAGCTTCGCGCTCGGGTAGTGGCTTTGGAGAATATGGTGCAAAGGTTACGAGCACCAGCAGCATCACCGGAATCAACAGTACCACCATCATCAACACCACTAGTACCACCAACAACAACATTCGAATCCCACATCTCGACATCACAATCTGTACCTCGGGCATTAACATCATACGCATCATATATACCAAGGAGCACCAACAACAATAAACGATGAAGTAATGATTCATAACTTTATTTGAGAAACATTCTGCGGCGATTATGTAACCTCTAAAGTCTTAGAGATTATCTATTCTAGCCTTAACCATAAATCAGATGAGTGGACCGAAATGATTGAAGAAAGAGTAGAAACCCGGACGAGAAGGGTGCGTGATTTACAAGCTAGACTTGTTATACAAACGCCACCGGTAGTACCACTAGCATCACCATCAGTATCACCAACACCAGCAACACCTACCACATCACAAGCTCCGCCAGATCCATAATCACTGTGAACAACATCACTAATCAACAACAAGTATGTTATATCAACGAGTTATGAAGTATTAACTCATTTACACTGAAGAATTTATATGTATATCTTATATATATAAATTTTGGAAATCATAGTATATCTTTTCGTACTAAGCTATTATGTATGAATTGAATAAGGGTAGATACTACTCGGTTAATTCATATTACTAATATTCAATGATGTACATCTTTCGTTAACGACTTATCCATCGATAACTACAATCTCTGTTTCAACTCAATGAATTCCATTTCATAATAAATCAAGTGTATTAATCAATTACATGTTTGATTTTACACTTTCATTTTCGATGTACTCGAAACTTTCTAGAAAACATCATTCATATCTTGCTAAGTTCACAAGAATTCCACGAACACCAACATCATTCATCGAGGAAATATCAATAAAAATGAATAATGAAATATTGATTCATAATTTCATTTACGTTAAAGAGATAATTCGCGAAGATTACAAAATTTCTAAAGTTTTAGAGATTATTCATTTCTAGTTCTAGCCGAAAATCAAATGAGTTTAATTTAATATTAACTCATTAAATCTGTATTACATCTGAAGAAAATATACATATAGTTTCATAAAGACTGTGATAAAAATTCTTTTGTACAAAATATTACATGTGAATTTTTTTTAACGGGTAGGTAATACCCGAGAAATACCTAGATTTCACATTAATATGTTACACTGTACATTCTTCGATTCTGATTCACCAATCACTAACCATACTCACTACTTACACAGCGATATACATTTTTCATAAAATCAGGACAACCATTCTCATTCAAATTCAATTACATATTCTGATTTTGATACATCAAAATTCAAGTCAAGATCTAACAGAAGACATCACTCTTAGATTCCTACATCTTTCAAACCATACTTTGAATTCAAAACTGTGCTTAAACGTCACTTTTATTCACAAAACTCATAAAGATATTCATATCATTCAAGATTCATGATGATTTCATCATGCAGATATTGACGATGACAACCTGCATCTAAACTCTTCAAAATTCTTGAAGAGACCTCAATCAATGAACAATTGAGAGGATATACCAACCTCACGTTATCAATGGAAAGAAGAATTTACGCGTATAGAGATGCACCTGGAAAACTCTCGAAACCAAAGTAACAGCTTAACACATATATGTGTCAGATCCTTTGGCATTTATTACCAAAAATAACTTTGCGATCCCTTTTCAAAGTAGCAAATTTTGTCACAGCTCCAGCAAGTCAACTTCGAATTTTCAGTCGGACTAGCCTTATTATAACCTTGACATATACGTTGTCTTTTCGCCATCGTTACCGAGGAACCTTTTATATTCCACCACATTATCAGCACATGTACCAACAAATTCGTTACTCTTTGGTGTAAGCCTCTCCGAAAAATCATTATATGTACTCATTGAAACCCCATCATCTACTCATATGTATTTTGTAACAATAATTACCATACCAATTACCGAGAATCAGCAATCAGTATTTCAAATCTCGCAGCATTTCTACATCAACAGTTATATGTATACATATAACATTTATCTCCTAGAATTATGATCTTCAATTCTGAAATTCTGAAAAGAACCAAGTCTACGAATCAATACCATGAATTTTTAAAAATGCTGATGAAGCAGCAGAAACTGTAAATGAATTTCACAGCCAAAAGTTTAATGATAAAGAATAGTGTGTTGACAAAGCTCAGAAAAATAGAAGGTTTGATACTGAAAAATGGATTGAGCAAACTATGAAGGAGGCTGTGGACAAATCACAAAGACTAAACCTGCCTTCAAAGAATCCAAATGTTTCAGTATCTGCAGAAGTCATTAACCAATACCTTGCTCCTGACTCTAAAACTTTACGGACAAATCCTCTTCATCATCTATCGATATTAGAAATTCTAAGATATCATCATATCTTTCATTATAAATATCCTCGATATTTTTAAAGATATTTTCATAACTATTCTTATCTGAAATCACTTATCTCTTCGCGATATCAGTGTTACATTAGAAAGGAAACGATTTTAGTTTCTAAATTCTGAAAAATTCGAATTTAAAATTTGAATGTTTTTGAAGTAATGTTGGGAACTGAAGCATGAGTTAGTATAATATAATGACACTTGATCAACGTGATTATATTACAGTAAGTCATGCTGAGTTTCTAATGGAACGTGATAAAGGTTCATAGATCATACCCTCATCATGAACCATGTTACATAACTCTTTCATTCTATTTAACCTCTAAACTATCAAGAAAATATTTTTCCTGATGATTCGGTCTTTTCCAGATATTCTGGTAATTTGACAAATCAAATCGTGCTATTACCTTTACTTTCTACTTTGTATATAATGATCATTCGAAACTTCATACCTACGAATTCTGGACCATTACTTGCGAAAAGAAAACAAAAGCATGAAGCTCCAACATAGAAAGGGGAGTATAAATCGCAGCAAACAGAAAAGATCATTAACTGTAGATGTCAATAATTATGGAAAGACAAATGCAAGGAAGGATTATGAAAACCACTATCCCAAGAGTGAAGTAGAAGTAAACATATTCCTCCGGTGGGAGTTGGAATAGAAGGATAATTGTTGTGATAGTCAGAATAAGATCAAGGATTAGAACTGGATGAAGCATATTGACGAATACTTTAAAGTATGAATTGAGGGATAAAGAATAGAAGGTATGAGCCATGAAAATAAGGAAACGAAGATGGTGGATTTATAGTGAAATATCAGAAAGAGCAATCGAGACAGATCATCGCATTTAACCAAAGAGGAATCTAATTTCCTTAATTACCGAAGAATCAAATCTTATTACGAAGATTTTCTCTAAATCCCCTGAACTCCAGAAATCAACCCTATCTACGTCAAAAGATATGAAGAAAATTTATTTACTTATTTCATTCTTTTGTGATAACTTCACTCGTACTCTTCACATAATCAAATTGTTTTATCCATATTACTCACTGATGATAAAACTCTAATTTCCAGCTCGTATGTGTCATGAAAACATACTTATTGTCAGCCATGACCATCCCAATCAAATTTCGAGACAAAATTTCTTTAACGGGTAGGTACTGTGATGACCCGGAAATTTTCGACCAAATTTAAACTTAATCTTTATATGATTTCTACACGATAAGCAAAGTCTGTAATGTTGAGTCTCGAAAGTTTTGGAACTATATTCATGTAATTAATTACCCTTTGACTGTGCTTAACGATTCACGAACATTTAGTGTATTTAAATATGTATATATAATATATAGTTATATTAATTGAAAACGTTAACAAAGTATTTTATGAATAATACTTTATATAAACTTATTTGTTTCAATATATGTTTAATATATTTATCGACGGAAATTAAAAGATAATATCAAATGATTGAATTATCAGATATATTGTGATACTGTTATGGGTCTCTGTTATGAGGTCCACTATAATATAAGAAATCTATTCTTTTTAACAATATTCGAAAAATGGTAAAGTGATTTTCATGTAAGGACAAAAGTGTCAATTAATGAGAACTGGATAAAAGTTAGTGGAGATTCCTGCTTAATTTTTGATGCATGCTTTACAATGATTTCCTCATGCATCTTGATATGTTAACTAATTAGTTTTTATGATATTTAATGAACGACAACATGTTAAGCAAATGACATGTTACATTAAGATAATTTCATACGTTTGATTAGCCATTAGACTTTACCCTACGACTCACGAATAAACTATAAGTTAAGAACTGGAAAACTATTATAATTTACATAATATATGATTTTACTTTCTAAAATAAAAACGTTTTTCGATATAATAGAATTTGATTATTAAAATGTTTTGTTTAAATAACGTAAATTGATTATATATATAATAAATTGGAATATTAAATTAAATATATAAATAACTTGCAACTTGTATCTATAAACGTGTTATGTATATTAAATATGTATATATATATATATATATGATTTCAATCTAGTTGAGTAAACAATGGTAACACTCGTTTATTGATTCGATTGATATTTAGTTATATTAATTGGAACGTTTGAGGAACTATAATAAATGTTGGCACATAAAATAAATTATAGAAATTCATGTTGTAAAGTGTAAACGTTATATAATAAACTTTGAAATAAAATTAGTTTTGAAAAACTAAATATTATTAAATGAATATTTCAAATATACATATAATATGTACAAATTATATTTTAAAAATATATTATTTTACAATATGATAAGATAATTAGATACAAAAATGTTTTGATTATCATATATATATATATATATATATATATATATATATATATATATATATATATATATATATATATATATATATATATATTAATAAATAACGAGACAATGAAATAAAGAAGCAAATGACCATAACACTTATATGTTTAAGTTACACTTCGAATGATATACTTCATTGATAGTTTAAGTCTATATTTTGACAAGGGTACGAGTCACGAAACGTAGAATACAAATTATAAAAGCATATGAAGTAACGTTCGAGAAACCGGAACCGGGACTTAAGTCGAGCGTAAACGTACAAGTCATCGGAACTAAAATTACAAATTAACTATATACGAGAATATAATATATTATTTATATAATTATATAATTTAAATATATAAATATATATAATTAATTAATAAAAACGTCGGCAGAATGAAAACAAAACATATTGGGTGCGTACCAGCTGGCCATGCGATCGCATGGTGTAACGACCCGACTTTTTTTGACTTGCTTTTGTGCTTTGTGTTTTCACGAAACTGCGTATTTGTGCGTACTGAGCTATATTATACTCTGGGGACTCCCTACATGTTGATTACTTTCGTTTATATGTTAAAACGTATCATTAAGTACGTAGGATACTTGACTTAACCCTCGGAAGCCTTTATGACCGTTAGTGTTACTTGACGTTTTTTACGAACTGCGTACTGCGTATGAAATGTCCCGTTCTTATTGATTAAAAACGTTCCATATTAATTGATTTCGTTGCGAGGTTTTGACCTCTATATGAGACGTTTTTCAAAGACTGCATTCATTTTTAAAACAAACCATAACCTTTATTTCATAAATAAAGGTTTAAAAAGCTTTACGTAGATTATCAAATAATGATAATCTAAAATATCCTGTTTACACACGACCATTACATAATGGTTTACAATACAAATATGTTACATCGAAATTAGTTTCTTGAATGCAGTTTTTACACAATATCATACAAACATGGACTCCAAATCTTGTCCTTATTTTAGTATGCAACAGCGGAAGCTCTTAGTATTCACCTGAGAATAAACATGCTTTAAACGTCAACAAAAATGTTGGTGAGTTATAGGTTTAACCTATATATATCAAATCGTAACAATAGACCACAAGATTTCATATTTTAATACACATCCCATACATAGAGATAAAAATCATTCATATGGTGAACACCTGGTAACCGACAATAACAAGATGCATATATAAGAATATCCCCATCATTCCGGGACACCCTTCGGATATGATATAAATTTCGAAGTACTAAAGCATCCGGTACTTTGGATGGGGTTTGTTAGGCCCAATAGATCTATCTTTAGGATTCGCGTCAATTAGGGTGTCTGTTCCCTAATTCTTAGATTACCAGACTTAATAAAAAGGGGCATATTCGATTTCGATAATTCAACCATAGAATGTAGTTTCACGTACTTGTGTCTATTTTGTAAATCATTTATAAAACCTGCATGTATTCTCATCCCAAAAATATTAGATTTTAAAAGTGGGACTATAACTCACTTTCACAGATTTTTACTTCGTCGGGAAGTAAGACTTGGCCACTGTTGATTCACGAACCTATAACAATATATACATATATATTAAAGTATGTTCAAAATATATTTACAACACTTTTAATATATTTTGATGTTTTAAGTTTATTAAGTCAGCTGTCCTCGTTAGTAACCTATAACTAGTTGTCCACAGTTAGATGTACAGAAATAAATCGATAAATATTATCTTGAATCAATCCACGACCCAGTGTATACGTATCTCAGTATTGATCACAACTCAAACTATATATATTTTGGAATCAACCTCAACCCTGTATAGCTAACTCCAACATTCACATATAGAGTGTCTATGGTTGTTCCGAAATATATATAGATGTGTCGACATGATAGGTCGAAACATTGTATACGTGTCTATGGTATCTCAAGATTACATAATATACAATACAAGTTGATTAAGTTATGGTTGGAATAGATTTGTTACCAATTTTCACGTAGCTAAAATGAGAAAAATTATCCAATCTTGTTTTACCCATAACTTCTTCATTTTAAATCCGTTTTGAGTGAATCAAATTGCTATGGTTTCATATTGAACTCTATTTTATGAATCTAAATAGAAAAAGTATAGGTTTATAGTCGGAAAAATAAGTTACAAGTCGTTTTTGTAAAGGTAGTCATTTCAGTCGAAAGAACGACGTCTAGATGACCATTTTAGAAAACATACTTCCACTTTGAGTTTAACCATAATTTTTGGATATAGTTTCATGTTCATAACAAAAATCATTTTCTCAGAATAACAACTTTTAAATCAAAGTTTATCATAGTTTTTAATTAACTAACCCAAAACAGCCCGCGGTGTTACTACGACGGCGTAAATCCGGTTTTACGGTATTTTTCGTGTTTCCAGGTTTTAAATCATTAATTTAGCATATCATATAGATATAGAACATGTGTTTAGTTGATTTTAAAAGTCAAGTTAGAAGGATTAACTTTTGTTTTCGAACAAGTTTAGAATTAACTAAACTATGTTCTAGTGATTACAAGTTTAAACCTTCGAATAAGATAGCTTTATATGTATGAATCGAATGATGTTATGAACATCATTACTACCTTAATTTCCTTGGATAAACCTACTGGAAAAGAGAAAAATGGATCTAGCTTCAATGGATCCTTGGATGGCTCGAAGTTCTTGAAGCAGAATCATGACACGAAAACAAGTTCAAGTAAGATCATCACTTGAAATAAGATTGTTATAGTTATAGAAATTGAACCAAAGTTTGAATATGATTATTACCTTGTATTAGAATGATAACCTACTGTAATAAACAAAGATTTCTTGAGGTTGGATGATCACCTTACAAGATTGGAAGTGAGCTAGCAAACTTGAAAGTATTCTTGATTTTATGAAACTAGAACTTTTGGAATTTATGAAGAACACTTAGAACTTGAAGATAGAACTTGAGAGAGATCAATTAGATGAAGAAAATTGAAGAATGAAAGTGTTTGTTGGTGTTTTTGGTCGTTGGTGTATGGATTAGATATAAAGGATATGTAATTTTGTTTTCATGTAAATAAGTCATGAATGATTACTCATATTTTTGTAATTTTATGAGATATTTCATGCTAGTTGCCAAATGATGGTTCCCACATGTGTTAGGTGACTCACATGGGCTGCTAAGAGCTGATCATTGGAGTGTATATACCAATAGTACATACATCTAAAAGCTGTGTATTGTACGAGTACGAATACGGGTGCATACGAGTAGAATTGTTGATGAAACTGAACGAGGATGTAATTGTAAGCATTTTTGTTAAGTAGAAGTATTTTGATAAGTGTATTGAAGTCTTTCAAAAGTGTATAAATACATATTAAAACACTACATGTATATACATTTTAACTGAGTCGTTAAGTCATCGTTAGTCGTTACATGTAAGTGTTGTTTTGAAACCTTTAGGTTAACGATCTTGTTAAATGTTGTTAACCCAATGTTTATAATATCAAATGAGATTTTAAATTATTATATTATCATGATATTATCATGTATGAATATCTCTTAATATGATATATATACATTAAATGTCTTTACAACGATAATCGTTACATATATGTCTCGTTTAAAAATCATTAAGTTAGTAGTCTTGTTTTTACATATGTAGTTCATTGTTAATATACTTAATGATATGTTTACTTATCATAGTATCATGTTAACTATATATATATCCATATATATGTCATCATATAGTTTTTACAAGTTTTAACGTTCGTGAATCACCGGTCAACTTGGGTGGTCAATTGTCTATATGAAATCTATTTCAATTAATCAAGTCTTAACAAGTTTGATTGCTTAACATGTTGGAAACATTTAATCATGTAAATATCAATCTCAATTAATATATATAACCATGGAAAAGTTCGGGTCACTACAGTACCTACCCGTTAAATAAATTTCGTCCCGAAATTTTAAGTTGTTGAAGGTGTTGACGAATCTTCTGGAAATAGATGCGGGTATTTCTTCTTCATCTGATCTTCACGCTCCCAGGTGAACTCGGGTCCTCTACGAGCATTCCATCGAACCTTAACAATTGGTATCTTGTTTTGCTTAAGTCTTTTAACCTCACGATCCATTATTTCGACGGGTTCTTCGATGAATTGAAGTTTTTCGTTGATTTGGATTTCATCTAACGGAATAGTGAGATCTTCTTTAGCAAAACATTTCTTCAAATTCGAGACGTGGAAAGTGTTATGTACAGTCGCGAGTTGTTGAGGTAACTCTAGTCGGTAAGCTACTGGTCCGACACGATCAATAATCTTGAATGGTCCAATATACCTTGGATTTAATTTCCCTCGTTTACCAAATCGAACAACGCCTTTCCAAGGTGCAACTTTAAGCATGACCATCTCTCCAATTTCAAATTCTATATCTTTTCTTTTAATGTCAGCGTAGCTCTTTTGTCGACTTTGGGCGGTTTTCAACCGTTGTTGAATTTGGATGATCTTCTCGGTAGTTTCTTGTATAATCTCCGGACCCGTAATCTGTCTATCCCCCACTTCACTCCAACAAATCGGAGACCTGCACTTTCTACCATAAAGTGCTTCAAACGGTGCCATCTCAATGCTTGAATGGTAGCTGTTGTTGTAGGAAAATTCTGCTAACGGTAGATGTCGATCCCAACTGTTTCCGAAATCAATAACACATGCTCGTAGCATGTCTTCAAGCGTTTGTATCGTCCTTTCGCTCTGCCCATCAGTTTGTGGATGATAGGCAGTACTCATGTCTAGACGAGTTCCTAATGCTTGCTGTAATGTCTGCCAGAATCTTGAAATAAATCTGCCATCCCTATCAGAGATAATAGAGATTGGTATTCCATGTCTGGAGACGACTTCCTTCAAATACAGTCGTGCTAACTTCTCCATCTTGTCATCTTCTCTTATTGGCAGGAAGTGTGCTGATTTGGTGAGACGATCAACTATTACCCAAATAGTATCAAAACCACTTGCAGTCCTTGGCAATTTAGTGATGAAATCCATGGTAATGTTTTCCCATTTCCATTCCGGGATTTCGGGTTGTTGAAGTAGACCTGATGGTTTCTGATGCTCAGCTTTGACCTTAGAACACGTCAAACATTCTCCTACGTATTTAGCAACATCGGCTTTCATACCCGGCCACCAAAAATGTTTCTTGAGATCCTTGTACATCTTCCCCGTTCCAGGATGTATTGAGTATCTGGTTTTATGAGCTTCTCTAAGTACCATTTCTCTCATATCTCCAAATTTTGGTACCCAAATCCTTTCAGCCCTATACCGGGTTCCGTCTTCCCGAATATTAAGATGCTTCTCCGATCCTTTGGGTATTTCATCCTTTAAATTTCCCTCTTTTAAAACTCCTTGTTGCGCCTCCTTTATTTGAGTAGTAATGTTATTATGAATCATTATATTCATAGATTTTACTCGAATGGGTTCTCTGTCCTTCCTGCTCAAGGCATCGGCTACCACATTTGCCTTCCCCGGGTGGTAACGAATCTCAAAGTCGTAATCATTCAATAATTCAATCCACCTACGCTGCCTCATATTCAGTTGTTTCTGATTAAATATGTGTTGAAGACTTTTGTGGTCGGTATATATAATACTTTTGACCCCATATAAGTAGTGCCTCCAAGTCTTTAATGCAAAAACAACCGCGCCTAATTCCAAATCATGCGTCGTATAATTTTGCTCGTGAATCTTCAATTGTCTAGACGCATAAGCAATCACCTTCGTTCGTTGCATTAATACACAACTGAGACCTTGCTTTGATGCGTCACAATAAATCACAAAATCATCATTCCCTTCAGGCAATGACAATATAGGTGCCGTAGTTAGCTTTTTCTTCAATAACTGAAACGCTTTCTCTTGTTCATCATTCCATTCAAATTTCTTCCCTTTATGCGTTAATGCAGTCAAGGGTTTTGCTATTCTGGAAAAGTCTTGGATGAACCTTCTGTAATAACCAGCTAGTCCTAAAAACTGGCGTATGTGTTTCGGAGTTTTCGGGGTTTCCCACTTTTCAACAGTTTCTATCTTTGCCGGATCCACCTTAATACCTTCTTTGTTCACTATGTGGCCGAGGAATTGAACTTCGTCCAACCAAAATGCACACTTTGAAAACTTAGCGTACAATTCTTCCTTCCTCAATACTTCTAACACCTTTCTCAAATGTTCACCGTGTTCTTGGTCATTCTTTGAGTAAATAAGTATGTCATCAATGAAAACAATGACAAACTTGTCAAGGTATGGTCCACACACTCGGTTCATAAGGTCCATGAACACAGCTGGTGCATTAGTTAAACCAAACGGCATGACCATAAACTCGTAATGACCGTAACGTGTTCTGAAAGCAGTCTTTGGAATATCATCTTCTTTCACCCGCATTTGATGATACCCGGAACGTAAGTCAATCTTTGAATAAACAGACGAGCCTTGTAGTTGATCAAATAAGTCGTCGATTCTCGGTAGTGGGTAGCGATTCTTGATTGTAAGTTTGTTCAACTCTCGGTAGTCGATACACAACCTGAATGTACCATCCTTCTTCTTGACAAACAAAACAGGAGCTCCCCACGGTGATGTGCTTGGTCGAATGAAACCACGCTCTAAAAGTTCTTGTAATTGGCTTTGCAGTTCTTTCATTTCACTGGGTGCGAGTCTGTAAGGAGCACGAGCTATTGGTGCAGCTCCTGGTACAAGATCTATTTGAAATTCAACGGATCGATGTGGGGGTAATCCCGGTAATTCTTTCGGAAATACATCGGGAAATTCTTTTGCAATGGGAACATCATTGATGCTCTTTTCTTCAGTTTGTACTTTCTCGACGTGTGCTAGAACAGCATAGCAACCTTTTCTTATTAGTTTTTGTGCCTTCAAATTACTAATAAGATGTAGCTTCGTGTTGCCCTTTTCTCCGTACACCATTAAGGGTTTTCCTTTTTCTCGTATAATGCGAATTGCATTTTTGTAACAAACGATCTCCGCTTTCACTTCTTTCAACCAGTCCATACCGATTATCACATCAAAACTCCCTAACTCTACTGGTATCAAATCAATCTTAAATGTTTCGCTAACCAGTTTAATTTCTCGATTCCGACATATATTATCTGCTGAAATTAATTTACCATTTGCTAATTCGAGTAAAAATTTACTATCCAAAGGCGTCAATGGACAACTTAATTTAGCACAAAAATCTCTACTCATATAGCTTCTATCCGCACCCGAATCAAATAAAACGTAAGCAGATTTATTGTCAATAAGAAACGTACCCGTAACAAGCTCTGGGTCTTCCTGTGCCTCTGCCGCATTAATATTGAAAACTCTTCCACGGCCTTGTCCATTCGTGTTCTCCTGGTTCAGGCAATTTCTAATAATGTGGCCCGGTTTTCCACATTTATAACAAACTACATTGGCATAACTTGCTCCGACACTACTTGCTCCGCCATTACTCGTTCTGACACCATTTGTTCCTTTCGTTCTATTAACCCCTGGTCCGTAGACCTCACACTTCGCCGCGCTATGACCATTTCTTTTACACTTGTTGCAAAATTTGGTGCAGAACCCCGAGTGATTCTTTTCACACCTTTGGCATAGCTGCTTCTGATTGTTGTTGTTGTTGCGGTTATTATTGTTGTTGTAGTTGCTGTTGTTGTTGTTGTTGTTGTTGGGCCGTTTGTTGTAGTTGCGATTGATGTTGCGATTGTTGGGATAATTGTTGCGATTATTGTTGTAATTGCTGTTGTTGTTGTATTGGTGATTCTTATCACCGTTTTCCTCCCACTTTCTTTTGCCTTGCTTCACATTGGCCTCTTCAGCAGTCTGTTCTTTAATTCTTTCTTCAATCTGGTTCACTAGTTTGTGAGCCATTCTACATGCCTGTTGTATGGAGGCAGGCTCGTGTGAACTTATATCTTCTTGGATTCTTTCCGGTAATCCTTTCACAAACGCGTCGATCTTCTCTTCCTCATCTTCGAATGCTCCCGGACACAATAGGCACAATTCCGTGAATCGTCTTTCGTACGTGGTAATATCAAATCCTTGGGTTCGTAACCCTCTAAGTTCTGTCTTGAGCTTATTGACCTCGGTTCTGGGACGGTACTTCTCGTTCATCAAGTGCTTGAATGCTGACCACGGTAGTGCGTACGCATCATCTTGTCCCACTTGCTCTAGATAGGTATTCCACCATGTTAACGCAGAACCTGTGAAGGTATGCGTAGCGTACTTCACTTTGTCCTCTTCAGTACACTTACTTATGGCAAACACCGATTCAACCTTATCGGTCCACCGTTTCAATCCGATCGGTCCTTCAGTTCCATCAAATTCCAAAGGTTTGCAGGCAGTGAATTCTTTGTAGGTGCATCCTACACGATTTCCTGTACTGCTAGATCCAAGGTTATTGTTGGTATGTAGCGCAGCCTGTACTGCAGCTATGTTTGAAGCTAGAAAAGTACAGAATTCCTCTTCATTCATATTCACGGTGTGTCGAGTAGTCGGTGCCATTTCCTTCAAAATAGTTAAATGGAACAAGTTAATCATACAGAATATTAAGAGTAGTTAATAGTATTTCGTAGCATAATATGAACTCATTTATAAAAGCTTTTTCTTCATATTAGCGTTTTATAAGTTTAAATTCGGGTAGTACCTACCCGTTAAGTTCATACTTAGTAGCTAATATACAATTCAACTACTACAATTCTATATGAAAAACAGATTATAATAATATTTCGCGTTCAAACTTTTATACAATATTTTACAAACTTACAATACCGCTTATTTTACATAAAGCATGAAATATAGCACACAATAACTTTGATACAAGATAGTTGTGAAGACAATTCTAGCTAGTACACAAGTCGTTCAGCAAAGGCAATAAAGACACGTAATTCATACGTCCAGAAACAAGTCATGCATTCTGGTTTTACTAGGACTACTTCCCATCCTTGGTCTTGTGCAACATAACCGTTATGGCCTTTGATAAGACAGCGTGTTGTAACGTCATCAAAGGGACGAGGGTTACGTAATGTCCAACAGTCCCGTAATAATCTAAAAACCTCATTTCTTACCCCAATTACCGACTCCGTCACTTGTGGAAACGTTTTGTTTAATAGTTGTAGCCCGATGTTCTTGTTCTCACTTTGGTGAGAAGCGAACATTACTAATCCGTAAGCATAACATGCTTCTTTATGTTGCATGTTAGCCGCTTTTTCTAAATCACGAAGTCCAATATTCGGATATATTGAGTCAAAATAATTTCTTAACCCGTTGCGTAAAATAGCATTTGGGTTCCCCGCAATATATGCGTCAAAGTAAACACATCGTAACTTATGGGTTTCCCAATGTGATATCCCCCATCTTTCAAAAGAAAGTCTCTTATAAACCAAGACATTCTTGGAACGTTCTTCGAATGTCTTACAAACTGATCTCGCCTTAAATAGTTGTGCCGAAGAATTCTGGCCGACTCTAGACAAGATTTCATCAATCATGTCTCCGGGTAGGTCTCTTAAAATATTGGGTTGTCTATCCATTTTGTGTTTTTAAACTGTAAAATAGACAAGAGTTAGATTCATAAAAAAAATACTTATTAATACAAGCAATTTTTACATATATCATAAAGCATAAGAACACTATATTACATATATTACACCACACGAATACAACTATCTTATTCCGACTCGCTCGTTTCTTCTTCTTCGGTTTTGGTTCGTTTTGCCAAGTTTCTAGGGATATATGATGTTCCCCTAATACGAGCCGTCGTTGTCCACATTGGTTTAGAAAAACCTGGTGGTTTAGAGGTTCCCGGGTCATTGTTACAACTTAAGGACTTCGGGGGTTGACGATACATATAAAGTTCATCGGGGTTGGAATTAGATTTCTCTATTTTTATGCCCTTTCCCTTATTATTTTCTTTTGCCTTTTTAAATTCAGTTGGGGTAATTTCTATAACATCATCGGAATTCTCGTCGGAATCCGATTCATCGGAGAATTGGTAATCCTCCCAATATTTTGCTTCCTTGGCGGAAACACCATTGACCATAATTAACTTTGGTCGGTTGGTTGAGGATTTTCTTTTACTTAACCGTTTTATTATTTCCCCCACCTGTTCTATTTCTTCATCCGGTTCCGATTCTTCTTCCGGTTCCGACTCTTCTTCCGGTTCTTCTTCGGGAACTTGTGAATCAGTCCACAAATCATTCCAATTTACATTTGACTCTTCATTATTATTAGGTGAGTCAATGGAACTTGTTCTAGAGGTAGACATCTATCACATAATATCAAACACGTTAAGAGATTAATATATCACATAATATTCATATGTTAAAAATATATAGTTTCCAACAAAAATGTTAAGCAATCATTTTTAAAGAAAACACGGTCGAAGTCCAGACTCACTAATGCATCCTAACAAACTCGATAAGACACACTAATGCAAATTTTCTGGTTCTCTAAGACCAACGCTCGGATACCAACTGAAATGTCCCGTTCTTATTGATTAAAAACGTTCCATATTAATTGATTTCGTTGCGAGGTTTTGACCTCTATATGAGACGTTTTTCAAAGACTGCATTCATTTTTAAAACAAACCATAACCTTTATTTCATAAATAAAGGTTTAAAAAGCTTTACGTAGATTATCAAATAATGATAATCTAAAATATCCTGTTTACACACGACCATTACATAATGGTTTACAATACAAATATGTTACATCGAAATTAGTTTCTTGAATGCAGTTTTTACACAATATCATACAAACATGGACTCCAAATCTTGTCCTTATTTTAGTATGCAACAGCGGAAGCTCTTAGTATTCACCTGAGAATAAACATGCTTTAAACGTCAACAAAAATGTTGGTGAGTTATAGGTTTAACCTATATATATCAAATCGTAACAATAGACCACAAGATTTCATATTTTAATACACATCCCATACATAGAGATAAAAATCATTCATATGGTGAACACCTGGTAACCGACAATAACAAGATGCATATATAAGAATATCCCCATCATTCCGGGACACCCTTCGGATATGATATAAATTTCAAAGTACTAAAGCATCCGGTACTTTGGATGGGGTTTGTTAGGCCCAATAGATCTATCTTTAGGATTCGCGTCAATTAGGGTGTCTGTTCCCTAATTCTTAGATTACCAGACTTAATAAAAAGGGGCATATTCGATTTCGATAATTCAACCATAGAATGTAGTTTCACGTACTTGTGTCTATTTTGTAAATCATTTATAAAACCTGCATGTATTCTCATCCCAAAAATATTAGATTTTAAAAGTGGGACTATAACTCACTTTCACAGATTTTTACTTCGTCGAGAAGTAAGACTTGGCCACTGTTGATTCACGAACCTATAACAATATATACATATATATTAAAGTATGTTCAAAATATATTTACAACACTTTTAATATATTTTGATGTTTTAAGTTTATTAAGTCAGCTGTCCTCGTTAGTAACCTATAACTAGTTGTCCACAGTTAGATGTACAGAAATAAATCGATAAATATTATCTTGAATCAATCCACGACCCAGTGTATACGTATCTCAGTATTGATCACAACTCAAACTATATATATTTTGGAATCAACCTCAACCCTGTATAGCTAACTCCAACATTCACATATAGAGTGTCTATGGTTGTTCCGAAATATATATAGATGTGTCGACATGATAGGTCGAAACATTGTATACGTGTCTATGGTATCTCAAGATTACATAATATACAATACAAGTTGATTAAGTTATGGTTGGAATAGATTTGTTACCAATTTTCACGTAGCTAAAATGAGAAAAATTATCCAATCTTGTTTTACCCATAACTTCTTCATTTTAAATCCGTTTTGAGTGAATCAAATTGCTATGGTTTCATATTGAACTCTATTTTATGAATCTAAACAGAAAAAGTATAGGTTTATAGTCGGAAAAATAAGTTACAAGTCGTTTTTGTAAAGGTAGTCATTTCAGTCGAAAGAACGACGTCTAGATGACCATTTTAGAAAACATACTTCCACTTTGAGTTTAACCATAATTTTTGGATATAGTTTCATGTTCATAATAAAAATCATTTTCTCAGAATAACAACTTTTAAATCAAAGTTTATCATAGTTTTTAATTAACTAACCCAAAACAGCCCGCGGTGTTACTACGACGGCGTAAATCCGGTTTTACGGTATTTTTTGTGTTTCCAGGTTTTAAATCATTAAGTTAGTATATCATATAGATATAGAACATGTGTTTAGTTGATTTTAAAAGTCAAGTTAGAAGGATTAACTTTTGTTTGCGAACAAGTTTAGAATTAACTAAACTATGTTCTAGTGATTACAAGTTTAAACCTTCGAATAAGATAGCTTTATATGTATGAATCGAATGATGTTATGAACATCATTACTACCTTAATTTCCTTGGATAAACCTACTGGAAAAGAGAAAAATGGATCTAGCTTCAATGGATCCTTGGATGGCTCGAAGTTCTTGAAGCAGAATCATGACACGAAAACAAGTTCAAGTAAGATCATCACTTGAAATAAGATTGTTATAGTTATAGAAATTGAACCAAAGTTTGAATATGATTATTACCTTGTATTAGAATGATAACCTACTGTAAGAAACAAAGATTTCTTGAGGTTGGATGATCACCTTACAAGATTGGAAGTGAGCTAGCAAACTTGAAAGTATTCTTGATTTTATGAAACTAGAACTTTTGGAATTTATGAAGAACACTTAGAACTTGAAGATAGAACTTGAGAGAGATCAATTAGATGAAGAAAATTGAAGAATGAAAGTGTTTGTAGGTGTTTTTGGTCGTTGGTGTATGGATTAGATATAAAGGATATGTAATTTTGTTTTCATGTAAATAAGTCATGAATGATTACTCATATTTTTGTAATTTTATGAGATATTTCATGCTAGTTGCCAAATGATGGTTCCCACATGTGTTAGGTGACTCACATGGGCTGCTAAGAGCTGATCATTGGAGTGTATATACCAATAGTACATACATCTAAAAGCTGTGTATTGTACGAGTACGAATACGGGTGCATACGAGTAGAATTGTTGATGAAACTGAACGAGGATGTAATTGTAAGCATTTTTGTTAAGTAGAAGTATTTTGATAAGTGTATTGAAGTCTTTCAAAAGTGTATAAATACATATTAAAACACTACATGTATATACATTTTAACTGAGTCGTTAAGTCATCGTTAGTCGTTACATGTAAGTGTTGTTTTGAAACCTTTAGGTTAACGATCTTGTTAAATGTTGTTAACCCAATGTTTATAATATCAAATGAGATTTTAAATTATTATATTATCATGATATTATCATGTATGAATATCTCTTAATATGATATATATACATTAAATGTCTTTACAACGATAATCGTTACATATATGTCTCGTTTAAAAATCATTAAGTTAGTAGTCTTGTTTTTACATATGTAGTTCATTGTTAATATACTTAATGATATGTTTACTTATCATAGTATCATGTTAACTATATATATATCCATATATATGTCATCATATAGTTTTTACAAGTTTTAACGTTCGTGAATCACCGGTCAACTTGGGTGGTCAATTGTCTATATGAAATCTATTTCAATTAATCAAGTCTTAACAAGTTTGATTGCTTAACATGTTGGAAACATTTAATCATGTAAATATCAATCTCAATTAATATATATAACCATGGAAAAGTTCGGGTCACTACAGCGTACACGTTTAACTTCTGTCGTAATCGGAATATTATGAATACGAAATACTAATTGTTATTTTATAATAACAATTACTTGGGATTTTAGATGCTTAATTACGCTTAGTAATTTACTAGAGCATACTAGTTAGTCTTGTTGGACTTTCTACCTTGTTGGACCTTAGCCCACCCTACACTAGCTAGTGGACTATTTAATTAGCCCAATTATAAATAACTAGTGACTCATTAATAAGTAAGACAAATGCCCATTTATTAGAGGGAACATGCTAGCATTTTTGTCAAGTATCATCCTTAATGTTGCATGAGATCCTAACATAAGCACCAACTTTAGACAACCATTAACCAAAAAGCAAAAAGGTGTCCCCCTTGTCCCCCCATACAACCCACGGCCACCAGACCCCCACCCTCACCTCACCATCTATAAATACAAGCCTTATTCCATCCATTTTACACTTGCTCTCATTTGCATTTTACACACACTTACTTTCTAATTCTTTCTCTAGTCTTTCTCTCTCTAAAAAGTGTAAGTATTTGATTTTTCTTCTTCTTCTTCTTCTCTTCTCTTTCACGAAATCATCATCATCATCATGGGTCTAGCTTTTTAGCTTTTGATCTTGATTACATCTTGTAGATTCAAACATGGATTTGAATCCTTCAAGAACATGGAAGATTCAAGCTTTGTAGCTTTGAATCTTCACCTATTTTGTAGATCTAAATCTTTTAGCTTTAATCTTGTCAATTTGTTATAAAGATTCAAACTTGTGTTTGTAATCTTCATGTAACTTAAAGATCCAAGCTTTATGCTTCAAGATCTTCAAGAACAACCAAGATTCAAGCTTTCTAGCTTTGAATCTTCATTTCTTTTGTTGGATCTAAGTTTTCTAACTTATGATCTCATTATTTTGTTATAAAGATCAAAACTTGTGTTTGTGGTCTTCATGTAACTTAAAGATCCAAGCTTTATGCTTCAAGATCTTCAAGAACACCAAAGATTCAAGCTTTCTAGCTTTGTAATCTTATAACTTGTGTGAAAAGGATCCAAGCTCTCTAGCTTAGGGTTCCATCACCTCATTTGATTAAGATTGCGTTCATATTTGTTTGATTGAAGTAAAGTTTGTAGCTTTAGTTGTAAATAGAATTTGTATTTGTGTTAAGACTAAGGATATGATGTAACCTTGGTTCATCATCCATCTAAGAGTCTTAAATGAGTTGTGTTCTTACTTGGTCTTAACATATTGTGTGTTGATGGTTGAATCTTGGTCAAGGTGATGCTAACCCATCAATGACTTGTACACTTGAAGCTACAAGCATCAAGGATGAGAACCGTGATGAGCATCAAGCACCAAGAACCCTACCGGAGCACTTGTTTACTGTTTTTGGGGATCTGATCAGATTCCTGGACTTCTGGAAAATTGATTTTCAGATATTTCGTTTCGATTAGATGACTTTTTGTTTAGGCCTCCTCTTAATCCGATATACGGTTTAGGATTTATAGCCCTCCGAAAGTCACTACACCTTTGTAATGTTGTGCTGAAATTTCTGACCTACTCGCACTTAAACCGTCGCCACGGTCAAACAAAGACTAGTTAGGTTCTGAAAATTGGTCAGCGGTTATAGGACTCACATACGGAACCATATCCACTGACTACGCATCTTTTCGATTTCTATAGAGGTCGTAATAGCTGTCCGAAGTCAGCCTTTCGTTTCGATCTCTATTCTTGTTAAACTTACCTTAGTATTGATGAATGATGATGATAATGATAATGATGATGTCGATGATGACACTTAAACTTAATTTACTCACTTTTAAACCTTTTAGGACAACATAATGACCTAGTGAACTTTGACTTAGGTTGACGACCTTTCGGACCGACTTACTACCTGCATACGTTTCGTATCGACTTTTACTGCTTATTCACTGTGAGTTATAGCTTCCCTTTTTATTTATACTATTTTTGGGACTGAGAATACATGCGCTTTTTATGTTTTACTTACTTGATACGAGAACTTAAACTTTACATATGTGTGGGTTATATAACGGCATAAACATTCCCCTTAGCACGGTAACGTTTAATCATTGGTTTTGAACCGGTGAACGCGAATATTAGATATGGATCCATAGGGTTTGACATCCCCACTCGGGCTAGTCGCGCTAGCATTTAACGGGTGTTTGATACTTCGAGGACATACGCACCCGCCAAGTGTACTTTTAGGGGGTATTACTATTACGTTAAGTTAGTTACGGGTGCTCACGGATAAGCATATACTTTTCATACTGTTTTGAATACGATAACTCGTGGTCTACATTACTTTACTGTTTACAAACTATAGCTCACCAACATTCGTGTTGACTTTTAAGCGTGTATTTCTCAGGTGCTTAGACGATGTTGCTTCCGCTGTTAGACTTGCTATCTTGGTGTTTTAGACTTGCTGTTATGGACCTGTTGTGTTAGATTTCCGCTGCATTTCCGCTGCATTACTTAGAGATGTCTCAATCATGGAACTTTTATCTTGCATTCGTAACTTATGTTATTTTCAAATAATGACTTTGTAACGACCTTTGTGTTACGTTATCTTTTGTAAACGCTATCTTTTTATGAATGCAAAACTGGTTTTCAAACAGCATGTAGTAATTGACCGTGTAAAGATCCTGTTATTGACGAATCGTACACGATGGTTTTGTACGGGGCGTCACATTTGGTATCAGAGCATTAGTTGTAGGGAATTAGGTTGCATTAGTGAGTCTTGACCGAGCCAAGTAGGATTCACTGATAGGACTAATCTACAACTTGCTTGTTTACCTGTTTCTGCAAAACTGCTGTATGCTACTGCTTACTCTTACTGCTATGAGAACTTACCGCATGCTATTACTTCTTCTTGTTATTGCATGTTACTTCTGTTTAGAATTGTTTCTATTACCATGTCATGTACTGCTAGGATGCTGTAGTGCCTAATTACGTGCTTGCTATATGTCCTACTGACATGGAAAAAGTTATTTTTCCTTGTTCAGATGTCAGACATGCTGCCCATGACCTTTAACTTTGAGAGTGACTCAGAGACGATTGTTGCCTCTCCTACGATTGTTGCTAATTCACCACTACCCTTTAACGACTCTGGAGATACACCTTCTAGTGGACTTGTGCTTGACCTGATGGACGTCTCAGAAGGAGACGAGGATCCCGAGATGATTCCAGCACCACCGAGCCCTAGACTCCCAGAGCCACAGCACCATCCCGCTGATGGACGTGTTGTACTGATTCCATCAGGCAGATATCGACTTATGACCACCGGCCGGGCAGATCCCCCTTCAGATGATTCAGATGATTCAGACGATTCATCATCCGATGACTCCAGTGAGGAGGATTCCGAGGATGATTTCGAGGAGGACCCTGAGGAGGTGCCCGTGCAGCTGCCCTCTACCCCACCGAAGAAGCGGTATCGTTTCGATGGTACTGTTATCCCAGGGATTAACGGAGGAAGACCGTTCGTGGATGCACATGGACAGTTGGTTAGGGTCACAGCCCGTAAGAGGGTCGTACCATATTCCGCCGATCCATTTGTGCGTAAGACCACCCACACTATGCCGTTTACATCAGCTCCATCTGCACCGCCTGCCCCACCAGCATCCCCCGTCATCGAGGAACTGATGAGGGAAGTGCATATCCTCCGTGCTCGGGTAACTGAGCTCGAGGAACAGATGTCCCACCTGATGGACATCATATACCTACCATCACCGCAGGATTATTGTATTAGATTTCCTTATGAAACTCTGTTAGCAGTTTCATGTTTTACTCACATATTGTACGAACCTTATGCGGATGTATGCAACTTTCTTATTAATGAATAGAACTTAATGTTGTTTGAAATTTTGTACGGTGTTCTATTTACGCTACTGTATGATGATTTTGTGGTATCTGTATCTGGTTGCTTTACTTAATTGTGCGTTGTGTTCCATACTGGGTGCCTTATGCTATAATATTATGGAATGCAGAATTTTGACGTAAGTCGAAACTTTTGTTCAGAGGAACAATGGCAAATGGAAGAGTCCCAAGGGAAATGCCCACAGCGGCACAGATTGAGGAAATGATTGCTGCTCGAATAGCCGCCGCTATGGCGAATGCCAACCCTGCTCCAGCTCCACCGGCCAACCCAGCTGTTCAGAACGGGTATACCTACAAGGAATTCCAGAGCTGCAAGCCCCACAATTTCAGTGGTACTGAAGGGCCAGTTGGACTGACGAGATGGTTTGAGAAATTGGAAGCGGTATTCCGTGTAAGCAACTGCTCGGAAGTGAACAAAACTAAGTACGCCTCCTGTACTCTGTCGGACAACGCTTTAACCTGGTGGAACACGCTTGCTCAGGATAAAGGAATTGACGAGGCTTATGCTACCCCGTGGGAGGAGTTTAAGAGTGATATGATCGAGGAGTACTGCCCCCGAACCGAAATTCAGAAAATGGAAGCTGAGTTTTGGGAGTTGAAGGTTGTGGGAACCGACCTTGATGGCTATAACCGAAGATATTTAGAGTTAGCTTTGATGTGCCCCAGATGGTTACCCCTGAATTTAAGCCAATGGAACGATACTTGTGGGGACTTCCCAAGACCATTCAGGGAAATGTTGCCTCTTCGAAACCAGCAGATGTCCCAGAAGCTATGTGCATGGCGCACACCCTGATGAACCAGATCGTCCGCAAGGAACCAGAGAAAGCGAAATCAGAATCAGGAGCTAGTTATGATAAGCGTAAGTGGGAAGGCAACAAAGGGAAGGTCTTTGATCAGAACCCAGCTAATAGGCATGAGAGTTTCAAGGGAAACAATGAGTGGATGAACCCCAACCCGAATCCTAGCTCGAACCCTAACTATAAGGGTAGTCTCCCGTAGTGCAAGAGATGCTACAAGCATAATACATGGTACTGCAACGTGGTCTGCAAAAAGTGTAAGAGAACTGGGCACATTGGCAGGGACTGCAAGATCACCACCCCAGCTGTGAAGACAAACCCTACTGGACCAAGAAAGTGTTTTGAGTGCGGTCAACAGGGCCACTTCAAGAATGAGTGCCCGAACAAGAAGAAGGATACCGGGCCAGGACGTGGAAGAGTCTTCAACATGAACATCCAAGATGCCCGTGAGGATCCCGATTTGGTCACAGGTACATTCACTATCAATAATCTATTAGCTTATGTCTTATTCGATACTGGTGCCGATAGGAGTTACGTATGTAGACACTTTTGTTCTAAGATAGATTGGTCGTTAGTACCTTTGGAGGAGAGTATGCTTGTTGAGGTAGCCAATGGAAAACTTGAGAAAGTTGACCAAATTGGCCGAGGAGGTATAATAAACTTAGCTGCTATAGATTTCGAGATTGAATTGATACCAATCAAGTTGGGAAGCTTTGATGTGATTGTCGGTATGGACTAGTTATCCAAGGTAAGAGCTGAAGTTATCTATGGTGAGAAGATTCTCCGAATACCACGCGAAGATGGTGAGCCTCTGATTGTTTACGGAGATAGATGTAGTCTGAAGTTGAACCTTATTAGTTGCTTGAAGGGACAAAAGGTTATGAAGAGGGGACGCTTTGCTATTCTGGCACATATGAAGAAGCTAGAAGTTGAAGAGAAGAGCGTGGATGATGTGCGAATTGTGAACGAATTTCCCGACGTCTTTCCAGAAGAATTACCGGAATTACCACCGCTGAGATCAGTGGAGTTTCAGATCGATCTAGTGCCAGGAGCTGCACCCGTAGCTCGTGCACCTTACCAACTAGCACCTTCCGAACTGCAAGAGTTGCAGAGTCAACTGCAGGAATTGCTAGACCGTGGATTTATCCAACCAAGTTCATCGCCTTAGGGCGCACCTGTTTTGTTCGTGAAGAAGAAGGACGGATCTTTCCGCATATGTATCGATTATCGTGAATTAAACAAGTTGACGATCAAGAATCGGTATCCCCTTCCTAGAATCAACGATCTTTTCGATCAGCTGCAAGGATCCAGTGTTTACTCCAAGATTGATTTACGATCAGGTTATCACCAGTTAAGGGTGAAGGAGAGCGATGTGATGAAGACTGCGTTTAGAACCCGTTATGGTCATTATGAGTTTCTTGTGATGCCATTCGGTTTAACCAACATAATGGATCTCATGAATTGAGTATGCAAACCATACCTAGACAAGTTCGTTATCGTCTTCATAGATGATATCCTCATCTATTCCAAAAGCGAAGAAGAACACGAGCAACATCTTCGACTTATGCTTGAACTCTTGAGACAAGAGCAACTCTATGCCAAATTCTCCAAGTGTGAATTTTGGTTGAAGGAAGTTCAATTTCTGGGTCATATTTTGAGCGACCAGGGTATCAAAGTTGATCCCGCAAAGATCAAAGCTATCAGCAAGTGGGAAACTCCCACTACTCCTACTCATATCCGCCAATTTTTAGGCCTCGCCGGTTACTATCGTAGATTTATCGAAGGTTTCTCTTTGATTGCGCGTCCTTTGACTGCATTAACTCATAAGGGGAAGAAGTTCGTTTGGGCAACCGAGCAAGAGTCAGCATTTCAAACCCTGAAGCAGAAGTTAACCACAACTCCTATTCTATCCCTTCTCGAAGGCAGTGATGACTTCGTTGTGTATTGCGATGCTTCCCGACAAGGTTTTGGGTGTGTATTTATGCAATGGAAGAAGGTTATTGCTTACGCCTCCCGAAAACTGAGGATTCACGAGCAAAACTGCACTACTCACGATCTTGAACTTGGAGCTGTTGTCTTTGCACTCAAACTATGGAGACACTATCTTTATGGAACCAAGAGTACTATCTTCACCGATCACAAAAGCCTCCAACACATTTTCGATCAGAAACAACTGAATATGAGACAACGACGGTGGATCAAAACATTGAACGACTATGATTGTGAACTACGTTATCATCCCGGAAAGGCAAATGTTGTAGCCGATGCCTTAAGCCGAAAAGAGAGAACGGTACCACTTCGTGTCTGTGCCCTGAACATCACCATTCAGATGAATAAGAAGAGGCTCTCAAGGAGGAGAATATTTCTCAAGAGCACTTGAACATTCTCGTTTCTCGATTTGAGGCTCTCAAGGAGGAGAATATTTCTCAAGAGCACTTGAACATTCTCATTTCTCGATTTGAGGTCAAGGGGACTGGACTCCGATACTTTGCCGGAAGAATTTGGGTGCCTAGCTATGAGGATCTACGGAGCCTTATTCTAGACGAAGCCCACAAGTCAAGGTATTCGATTCATCCAGGAGCTGGTAAGATGTACCACGACCTCAAGGTTCAATATTGGTGGCGCGAACCTCAAAAGGGATGTTGCAGCTTATGTTGAACTGTGTTTGACTTGTTCCAAGATCAAAGCCAAACATCAGAAGCCGTCTAGATTACTCCAACAACCCGAAATCCCGCAATGGAAGTGGGAAGGAATAACAATGGATTTCATCACGAAGCTACCGAAGACGGTAGGAGGTTATGATACCATCTGGGTTATCGTTGACCGTCTTACCAAATCTGCACACTTCCTAGCAATGAAGGAAAATGATACGATGGAGAAACTGATACATAAAGGAAGTTGTATCTCGACACGGTGTACCCTTATTGATTATCTCAGATCGCGATACCCGTTTTGCTTATAGATTTTGGCGTTCTTTACAAGAAGCCTTGGGAACACGTCTCAACATGAGTACCGCATATCACCCGCAAACTGACGGACAAAACGAACGAACGATTCAGAATTTGGAAGACATGTTGCGTACTTGCGTTATTGATTTCGGAAAAGCTTGGGAAAAGCATTTGCCACTAGCCGAATTTTCTTACAACAACAGCTATCATTCGAGTATTAATGTCGCACCTTTCGAAGTGTTGTATGGCAGCAAATGCCGTTCTCCTGTTTGTTCGGCCGAAGTAGGTGAGAAGCAAATCACCGGACCCGAGTTATTCCATGAGACAACGGAGAAGATTGTTCAAATTCAAGCGAGGCTCAAGACGGCCCGTGATCGTCAAAAGAGTTATGCCGACCTTAAACGTGGAGATCATGAATTTCAAATTGGCGACTGCATTATGTTGAAAGTCGCACCTTGGAAAGGTGTAATCCGTTTCAGAAAGCGTGGGAAGTTGAACCCGCGATACATTGGTCCTTTTGAAGTTTTGGAACGTGTTGGACCCATTGCTTACCGTTTGAATCTTCCGACTCAATTGAGCTTCATTCATCCTACCTTCCATGTATCGAATCTAAAGAAGTGTCTTGTGGAACCAGAACTCGTCATACCACTTGAGGAACTTACGATTGATGACAAACTTCATTTTGTGGAAGAACCGGTTAAAATTATGGACCGTGAGGTCAAGACCTTGAAACGCAACAAGATTCTGATCATCCGAGTACGGTGGAATGCAAAACGAGGACCAGAGTTTACTTGGGAGCGAGAGGATCAAATGATGCAGAAGTATCCTCACCTCTTCCTGACTCTACCATATACCTCAGCCTAAAATTTTGTGACGAAATTTTCATTAACAGGAGGGTAATGTAACGACCCAACTTTTTCGACTTGCTTTTGTGCTTTGTGTTTTCACGAAACTGCGTATTTATGCGTACTGAGCTATATTATACTCTGGGGACTCCCTACATGTTGATAACTTTCGTTTATATGTTAAAACGTATCATTAAGTACGTAGGATACTTGACTTAACCCCCGGAAGCCTTTATGACCGTTAGTGTTACTTGACGTTTTTAACGAACTGCGTACACGTTTAATTTCTGTCGTAATCGGAATATTATTACTACGAAATACTAATTGTTATTTTATAATAACAATTACTTGGGTTTTTGGATGCTTAATTACGCTTAGTAATTTACTAGAGCATACTAGTTACTCTTGTTGGACTTTCTACCTTGTTGGACCTTAGCCCACCCTACACTAGCTAGTGGACTATTTAATTAGCCCAATTATAAATAACTAGTGACCCATTAATAAGTAAGACAAATGCTCATTTATTAGAGGGAACATGCTAGCATTTTTGTCAAGTATCATCCTTAATGTTGCATGGGATCCTAACATAAGCACCAACTTTAGACAACCATTAACCAAAAAGCAAAAAGGTGTCCCCCTTGTCCCCCCATACAACCCACGGCCACCACACCCCCACCCTCACCTCACCTCCTATAAATACAAGCCTTATTCCATCCATTTTACACTTGCTCTCATTTGCATTTTACACATACTTACTCTCTAATTCTTTCTCTAGTCTTTCTCTCTCTAAAAAGTGTAAGTATTTGATTTTTCTTCTTCTTCTTCTCTTCTCTTTCACGAAATCATCATCATCATCATGGGTCTAGCTTTTTAGCTTTTGATCTTGATTACATCTTATAGATTCAAACATGGATTTGAATCCTTCAAGAACATGGAAGATTCAAGCTTTCTAGCTTTGAATCTTCACCTATTTTGTAGATCTAAATCTTTTAGCTTTAATCTTGTCAATTTGTTATAAAGATTCAAACTTGTGTTTGTAATCTTCATGTAACTTAAAGATCCAAGCTTTATGCTTCAAGATCTTCAAGAACAACCAAGATTCAAGCTTTCTAGCTTTGAATCTTCATTTCTTTTGTTGGATCTAAGTTTTCTAACTTATGATCTCATTATTTTGTTATAAAGATCAAAACTTGTGTTTGTGGTCTTCATGTAACTTAAAGATCCAAGCTTTATGCTTCAAGATCTTCAAGAACACCAAAGATTCAAGCTTTCTAGCTTTGTAATCTTATAACTTGTGTGAAAAGGATCCAAGCTCTCTAGCTTAGGGTTCCATCACCTCATTTGATTAAGATTGCGTTCATATTTGTTTGATTGAAGTAAAGTTTGTAGCTTTAGTTGTAAATAGAATTTGTATTTGTGTTAAGACTAAGGATATGATGTAACCTTGGTTCATCATCCATCTAAGAGTCTTAAATGAGTTGAGTTCTTACTTGGTCTTAACATATTGTGTGTTGATGGTTGAATCTTGGTCAAGGTGATGCTAACCCATCAATGACTTGTACACTTGAAGCTACAAGCATCAAGGATGAGAACCGTGATGAGCATCAAGCACCAAGAACCCTACCGGAGCACTTGTTTACTGTTTTTGGGGATCTGATCAGATTCCTGGACTTCTGGAAAATTGATTTTCAGATATTTCGTTTCGATTAGATGACTTTTTGTTTAGGCCTCCTCTTAATCCGATATACGGTTTAGGATTTATAGCCCTCCGAAAGTCACTACGCCTTTGTAATGTTGTGCTGAAATTTCTGACCTACTCGCACTTAAACCGTCGCCACGGTCAAACGAAGACTAGTTAGGTTCTGAAAATTGGTCAGCGGTTATAGGACTCACATACGGAACCATATCCACTGACTACGCATCTTTTCGATTTCTATAGAGGTCGTAATAGCTGTCCGAAGTCAGCCTTTCGTTTCGATCTCTATTCTTGTTAAACTTACCTTAGTATTGATGAATGATGATGATAATGATGATGTCGATGATGACACTTAAACTTAATTTACTCACTTTTAAACCTTTTAGGACAACATAATGACCTAGTGAACTTTGACTTAGGTTGACGACCTTTCGGACCGACTTACTACCTGCATACGTTTCGTATCGACTTTTACTGCTTATTCACTGTGAGTTATAGCTTCCCTTTTTATTTATACTATTTTTGGGACTGAGAATACATGCGCTTTTTATGTTTTACTTACTTGATACGAGAACTTAAACTTTACATATGTGTGGGTTATATAACGGCATAAACATTCCCCTTAGCACGGTAACGTTTAATCATTGGTTTTGAACCGGTGAACGCGAATATTAGATATGGATCCATAGGGTTTGACATCCCCACTCGGGCTAGTCGCGCTAGCATTTAACGGGTGTTTGATACTTCGAGGACATACGCACCCGCCAAGTGTACTTTTAGGGGGTATTACTATTACGTTAAGTTAGTTACGGGTGCTCACGGATAAGCATATACTTTTCATACTGTTTTGAATACGATAACTCGTGGTCTACATTACATTACTGTTTACAAACTATAGCTCACCAACATTCGTGTTGACTTTTAAGCGTGTATTTCTCAGGTGCTTAGACGATGTTGCTTCCGCTGTTAGACTTGCTATCTTGGTGTTTTAGACTTGCTGTTATGGACCTGCTGTGTTAGATTTCCGCTGCATTACTTAGAGATGTCTCAATCATGGAACTTTTATCTTGCATTCGTAACTTATGTTATTTTCAAATAATGACTTTTTAACGACCTTTATGTCACGTTATCTTTTGTAAACGCTATCTTTTTATGAATGCAAAATTGGTTTTCAAACAACATGTAGTATTTGACCGTGTAAAGATCCTATTGTTGACGAAGCGTACACGATGGTTTAAATGCTTTTGCAATATATATTTTTGGGACTGAGAATACATGCGCTGATTTTATAAATGTTTGACGAAATAGACACAAGTACTTAAAAACATTCTACGACTGAATTACTATACCGGATATCACCCCTTTTTGCTTGGTAACCTAAGAATTAGTGAACTGGCCACTAATTGAAGATAGATCTATGGACTTTGACACGTCCCATACAGGTTATGGATGCTTTAGTACTTCGATTTTATATACAGATGAGTGTTCCTGTATATTTTGGGATATTCTAGATGCATTTTGTTAATGTCGGTTACCAGGTGTTTATTCGTATGAATGGATTTTATACAGATGAGTGTTCCTGTATGACGATTTTTGCAGATGAGTGTTCCTGCAGTTTAATTATAGAAATAAAATCTTGTGGTCTATTAAAATTATGGAATGATTGATTACGATAAACTAATGAACTCACCAACTTTTTGGTTGACACTTTTAAGCATGTTTATTCTCAGGTATTAAAGAAATCTTCCGCTGTGCATTTTCTCATTTTAAAGATATTACATGGAGTCATTCTTGGCATATTTCAAAAGACATTGCATTCAAATCATTTGAGTTCAAAAAGGAGTGTTGATAGATGAATGACGGATTAGTCAATTATATTTTGGAAACATGATAATATCATTGGTATGCATATTTGTAAACTTTCGTTGAGATGAAAGATTGTCTTTTAAAATGAATGCAATGTTTGAAAAATGTATCATATAGAGGTCAGAATCTCACAATGTAATCAACTATTGTGAATCGTTTATAATCGATATGAACGGGTCCTTTTAAACCTTTTGTCCATCCAGCAGCGATGTGGGATTCTTATCATGTGTGAAACTTAGGGATGACAATGGCCACCCGATCTGGTAGATATCCACCTGATCCACCCGCTTCGTGATAGATATGGATGAACTTAAATGAATATGGATATGGATGAACCTAAATGGATATGGATATGGACATAGATGTAAAGTTTCATCCATGAATATATCCATTACCACCCGAAATACACATACAAATACATAAATATAGATATATATACTTACATATTTACTATTACAAGTTCATTTACTGTTAGTTTTACATTATGCTTTCAACCCTATTGTGAAATAACTATAATATAATTCGATAAAACATGATAAAACATGTCAAATTTCATATTTAATTTTTCACAATTTATGTTTTATAGTAAATTTAACAAACTTTATTATATCTTCGACAAAGATTACACATTCTTACGGATATATTTTAATTATGACATGTTATATTTATTTTTGCTATACTACGTATTTATATTAATCGCACATTAGAAAATATTATAGAATTTTTCTAAAATCCATTGGATATCCATTAACCCGCTTAATCCACTGGATATGGATATGGATAGATGACCTGAAACTAAATGGATATGGATATGAAAGAACAAAAACTAAATGGATATAGATATGGATACAGCATCACTCGATCCATATCCGATCCATTGCCATCCCTAGTGAAACTCTCGCAAGATAAAAGAGGGCACTAGCTTGTAGCCACCCATGAGTTAGGGGTAATGATGTAGTTTATATGTATTGTAAGGGTAATACTTGCATCTCAATTTAATTAGTTTATTTGTATCATCATATATGATGAAAATTGAACTCCCCACTTTTTTTTTGTATATGATTCACATCAAGTTTTTTGTACGAATTATTAACAACTCGGCCCCTTTTTATTTGTATATGATTCACATTAAGTTTTTTATTAAGTTTTTATTTGTATATAATTCACATTGATAATGAGTTTTCTATTTGTATATGATGAAAAAAAATGGGGCATAAGAGTATTTTTTTACCTCGTTTTAGGTACCTAATTTTTTGGAGACGGTGTGCTAGAGGCCCATTTTTTATGCCTCGCTCTAGGCCTTTAAATTCTCGGGGCCGGCCTTGGTGGTAATGTTAAATGTTAATCATATTTTGCTTAAATAAATAAGTAAAACTATGTAGTTGATATTTGTGTAGTTGATGTTTATGCATGTTTGTTTTGCTGGAATTTGATTTTTAGGAATTTAGAAGAAATTGAAATTTAGAGGAATATTTATTGTGTTTGGTTGTGTCAGATTATCAATGAACTAAAATTTTAATTATTTGTATTTATATTTAGTTTTTGTTGTCAAAAAAACGAAAACTCATATAAAAACGAAGTCTTTTTTCAACAAAAAAAAGAAAAAAAAAGCTTCAAATGAAAACATACAACAAGAGACGGAAGAGGCTCGTACATAGAAAGCAACAAGCTACAAGAAACTATCTATACCTGATCATGCATATATTTTCCATAGAGTTAATATGCCTGTTCAACACGCAAAGAGGGGTTTAAGGATCTTAGAACAAGGCTCTCCGGTCCGGCTACCGTGAATAACCCTGGCCGATATGATGATATCGGCGGGGTGGCCAAGTGATTAAGTCCACCTCCGATAACGGTCGCTGATCAGAAGGCCCCAAATAAGGTTGTAGGTGCTAGTTTAATAAAGAACTAACCTGTTAACCTTGAAAAGACGAGAGAAGATGCTGATGACGTAAGACGTGTAGTAAACGATGATTACGTAATGTGATCATGTCCAGATTGATAATTAGGGTTTGTATACATATAGGCAAACCCTAATTCTAGAACCATCTACGATAGTCATAATCCTTTCCATAACAAACTCCCCAGAATCACGGAGATAATTATGAAAAAGATACCGACTTGATGACCAAGTAACCGCCGTACCGGGAACAAAGGCATTCGATACATCCCCGCATGCCGCATACAAAGTACACGCATACGTATGCTAGCGAGCGCCCGCATACATATAAAATGCGCATGCGAGTTGCTGTATCATTAATACCCGAGCCTCAACCTACTGAACTACAAACCAAGCAACGCTACAAGTGCTAAAGCAAATAAACAACTAAACCGACTTTCAAACTAATAAGAAAGTTGTAACATCTCATCCCACATTGGATATAAAAAGAAAAATATTAGTCTCTTAGACCACTCCTAATCATGACATGTTTCTTTAAAAAGATTGAGTGACACATCAACGTCACCTCAACACTTTCTTAAAAAGACTGAAAAAGACCGACTACTACCAACAATAATACACTTCTTCAAAAGAATTGGATCCACTTATCATTATTTAAATAAAAGATCACACTTAAAAAGAATAAAAATATTAATTAATAGTAAATGAGTGGATATGGACAGATTCTAAAATACTAAGGGCCCACTAAACTCATAAGTTACCGTCTTCATTGTTTTGTAAAATGACTGAGATTTAAATTTTTCTGTAAAAGGACGAAAAAGACTATCAAATGCCTATAGTGTCTTTATCTTATAAAAAATGACGACATGAAAGAAGTAACCGTTGGTACTAGTCTTATAAGCTTAAAGTTATGACTAACTAATATCTCCTACCATGATTTTATTTGTTAACCTGAAAATATCCGATTAGTCCACTACTTTAACTTGTGAGGGGCGATTGTCTCTCGGGTTGTGACGGATACACGGCTTGCACATCTCTTGAAATTACTTTGAGGGTCGTTTCAAAAACATACACTAACAAAACAATAAACGAAACAACATAGTACACCCTATGTAGGGGTGTGCATGGTACGGTTTCAGACCAAACTTGTTCGGTTCGGTTTCGTCCCGAATCCCAATTTGAAGCAAAAACATGGACCGAGGACCGGATCAAATATTATCGCTTCGGTTCGGTACGGTACGGTTCGGTTATTTTTAGTGTTTTTTTGGTTTTGGACCGGTTCAGTCCGGACCAAACACCGAAAATCCGTAAAATTATGGACCAAGGACCCGACCGAAAAAGCTCGGTTCGGTTCGAAATCGGTTCGGTCCGATACGGTGTTCGGTTATTCTCGTACCATGCACACCCCTTACCCTATGAGTCTTGATCGGTTTTTCTATAGATATATATAGATAATAATGATAACTGATACAGTTACCCTTTTAATAGCTAGATATATATATCATCGTAAATCATTCAACTTTATACAGTTACATATCAATCTTTATAACTTGACATTTGTGTCTAAGATTTGAAGGACGTATTTAATACTTAATGACATGTAGGTATGCCTAATTACTCTAATAACTTAATAAGTTGCGAAATTTGAAGGTAAACAAACACACACTAAATTACGGATATTGGTTAGATGCAAATTTGTCAGATGCGTATCATAGTATATATACGTACAACCACATCCACACGTATCAAACATGCATTTGGTAGTGATTTCTAATTTGTTTTGGATTGGCTGATGCCTCGTCATATCAACTTAACAATCTGAAGAGTTTCTTTCTGATCACGTGACCATCACAATGTCGCTAAACATCTTGTATTCTTGTTACTATTATTAAATTATTAATAATAATAATTGTAATTGTATTGTATGTATCCGTATATATACGGGGTATATGGGCACCCAAAAATTAAACGTTTTAGGTCACGCTTTTAAGTTATACTCCGTAATAAATTAAGTTCTGAAGATCTAAGGAGTCTAGTTCGAGCTTTTAAGAACTCGACTTATATCTTTATCGAGCTTTAGTAGCCTTATGTGATGCAATTACTTTTTTTTTCAGCTTAAAAACGGATGAACTTTATTAATCAAAAGAAAGTTCATTAGGAAATGAAACCTTCTAGAAACAAACCAACCAAACAAACGGAGCATTACAAAACTAGACCAATACAAAGCTCGCTAAACCAGCTAAAAACACAGTATTACGAATCACATGACAAATGAGAACCTACCTAACCGATCAACAGAAAATAAAGAATCATCTAAACACACAACGAGATCAAGCATCTTTGACGAATAGGTAACATATGTTGTCCTCGTGATAATAACTCAACTTAAAGCTTGTAATAGTTGACCTATATCAAACTGAACATATTATTCAATGTTTTTGAGCTATATGAACTCGAGTGAAGCTTGAACTAAAATGGGGAAGGCTCGTTTGAGCTATCAGATCTAGCTTGAGCTCAAGTAAGGTGGTTGAGTCATGTTTCTCAGCTCATTTGCAGGTTCAGACCCAACCCACATACATTTCCACTCAAAACAAGAGACAGAAATAAAAGATCAATATCAACCAAACCAACTTTCAATCAATTTAATCACAACACAAAATAACATACAAGGTAAAGTGGCAGAAGCCCATTAAATGCCATTAAATGCCTGTCACTGTCGCAGAAGCCCATTCGGCTGACAAGACGTAAAGTGGCAGTTGGCAGGCGCGTGTTAGCCACGCGCAACATTGGGCACATCAAACTGACACCCACGCGCGTGCAAATAGCGTCGAGCGTTGATTGCGTTACACGTGTACAGCCACGATGAAACCGTTTCACCCCATGACTTTCAATCCTCACTATAAATAGACGTCATTCGCTCTCATTTCTATTTTTCTGCCACTTTCTTCTCCGATACGCTGCAAAATCAAGTCCGAGCACATCCCACAAATTCCAGCCAACGTCAAAAGGTTAGTTGTTCTCCGATTACTTTTAGAATATGACTAAGGCTAACGAGACGTATGTAGACAGTGTAGCATCAATTATAGAGCAGAAACATATAGATTCCCTAGTTAAACAATACCCACCACTAGCACAGTATAACCCGGTGCCACCCTTGTCTGATCAGCGTGCTCACAAACCGCCGGAGAAGAAGATAGCCATATATGAGCATGCGTTCAAGCATGGCAATTTTAGGGTGCCTCCTTCCGACTTCTTTTTAGGCGTTTTAGATCATTTTGGCGTAGGTTTAGGGCAATTACACCCTTACGCAATATGGAAGATTGTACTGTTTGAGATGTGGTGTGTTGCACTCAACAAGGTGCCTTTAGTGAAGGTGTTCTGCCACCTATACCGCTTAGCGAATCATTACAAGTCGTGGTTCACTTTCTTCGCTCGTCAGAACTTTACCAAAACCCCCAAATCGAGCGCGGGTCAATGGAAAGAAACATTCTTTTTTATTGACCAAACTGTTGTTGGGCCCAATTTTCCGCAAACGCTTATCTGGTTCGAAAACGTGGCAAAGGACGTGAACAAAACCCCCGCCCTTGATGCTAACGCACAACTTGTGCACCGGTCCTATGAGAATGTGATGCTACGGTTACGAAACATATCCGCGCACTGGCCATGGGAGAACATGCGTCCGGCCATAATCGCACCGAATGGCAAGGGTAGGAATAGTACAAATGCATATGAATATTTAACCACTAGCGTATACATACATGTTCTAACATTGCGCATATGTTTGCAGAGATGAAGATGAAGAAAGTGCTTACCGCAGAGGAGATTGCGGCCATCTCATTCCGCAAGCAGAATGTTAATGAGCCGCTTGAGCAGGAGAAGACTGGTGAGAACGAGGTGCAAGCACCTGCCACCTCGGGCAACAAACGCAAGGCTGCCGAAGCCACCCAAACCAAGCAGAAGAAGAAGAAGAAGAAGAAGAAGCTAACTCCCAAACAGATGGAGGATATGCGGAACGACAATTTTGCTCCCGTGGATCCGGCGTCTGCAGATCTACCTCCCCCCACTACTGGTAAGCGTGTCTTACGACGCAAATACTACACAATTATTTATATGTACTAACGAATTGCTGATATCCAGAGCATATTGAGAAGACGCATCAGACGCCACCGCAGGCAAATCCGGACCAGAAAGCTACCGCTGAGTCCAGGGACAAGGCAATACACCTTGACTCCGATTCTACACCAATCCCGCCACACGGTAGCTTCAGATTGGCGAATCTGGCGCAACTTACCCAGTCCTCTGCTGAAAATGCCGCAGAGCAGTCTGCTTTTCTGCAACAAATCTTCCCTGCTGAGTTCCGCAATCAGGTAGCCGCACTGCCCTTTCACCAAGCGCTCAATGCCTTCGTCCAGAACGGCCTTGTGTTCTTTGGTATGTTTGCGGATCAGGCCCGCCGTGAAATGTCCCGTTCTTATTGATTAAAAACGTTCCATATTAATTGATTTCGTTGCGAGGTTTTGACCTCTATATGAGACGTTTTTCAAAGACTGCATTCATTTTTAAACAAACCATAACCTTTATTTCATCAATAAAGGTTTAAAAAGCTTTACGTAGATTATCAAATAATGATAATCTAAAATATCCTGTTTACACACGACCATTACATAATGGTTTACAATACAAATATGTTACAACAAAATAAGTTTCTTGAATGCAGTTTTTACACAATATCATACAAGCATGGACTCCAAATCTTGTCCTTATTTAAGTATGCGACAGCGGAAGCTCTTAATAATCATCTGAGAATAAACATGCTTAAAACGTCAACAAAAATGTTGGTGAGTTATAGGTTTAACCTATATATATCAAATCGTAACAATAGACCACAAGATTTCATATTTCAATACACATCCCATACATAGAGATAAAAATCATTCATATGGTGAACACCTGGTAACCGACAATAACAAGATGCATATATAAGAATATCCCCATCATTCCGGGACACCCTTCGGATATGATATAAATTTCGAAGTACTAAAGCATCCGGTACTTTGGATGGGGTTTGTTAGGCCCAATAGATCTATCTTTAGGATTCGCGTCAATTAGGGTGTCTGTTCCCTAATTCTTAGATTACCAGACTTAATAAAAAGGGGCATATTCGATTTCGATAATTCAACCATAGAATGTAGTTTCACGTACTTGTGTCTATTTTGTAAATCATTTATAAAACCTGCATGTATTCTCATCCCAAAAATATTAGATTTTAAAAGTGGGACTATAACTCACTTTCACAGATTTTTACTTCGTCGGGAAGTAAGACTTGGTCACTGGTTGATTCACGAACCTATAACAATATATACATATATATCAAAGTATGTTCAAAATATATTTACAACACTTTTAATATATTTTGATGTTTTAAGTTTATTAAGTCAGCTGTCCTCGTTAGTAACCTACAACTAGTTGTCCACAGTTAGATGTACAGAAATAAATCGATAAATATTATCTTGAATCAATCCACGACCCAGTGTATACGTATCTCAGTATTGATCACAACTCAAACTATATATATTTTGGAATCAACCTCAACCCTGTATAGCTAACTCCAACATTCACATATAGAGTGTCTATGGTTGTTCCGAAATATATATAGATGTGTCGACATGATAGGTCGAAACATTGTATACGTGTCTATGGTATCTCAAGATTACATAATATATAATACAAGTTGATTAAGTTATGGTTGGAATAGATTTGTTACCAATTTTCACGTAGCTAAAATGAGAAAAATTATCCAATCTTGTTTTACCCATAACTTCTTCATTTTAAATCTGTTTTGAGTGAATCAAATTGCTATGGTTTCATATTGAACTCTATTTTATGAATCTAAACAAAAAAAGTATAGGTTTCTAGTCGGAAAAATAAGTTACAAGTCGTTTTTGTAAAGGTAGTCATTTCAGTCGAAAGAACGACGTCTAGATGACCATTTTAGAAAACATACTTCCACTTTGAGTTTAACCATAATTTTTGGATATAGTTTCATGTTCATAATAAAAATCATTTTCTCAGAATAACAACTTTTAAATCAAAGTTTATCATAGTTTTTAATTAACTAACCCAAAACAGCCCGCGGTGTTACTACGACGGCGTAAATCCGGTTTTACGGTGTTTTTCGTGTTTCCAGGTTTTAAATCATTAAGTTAGCATATCATATAGATATAGAACATGTGTTTAGTTGATTTTAAAAGTCAAGTTAGAAGGATTAACTTTTGTTTGCGAACAAGTTTAGAATTAACTAAACTATGTTCTAGTGATTACAAGTTTAAACCTTCGAATAAGATAGCTTTATATGTATGAATCGAATGATGTTATGAACATCATTACTACCTTAAGTTCCTTGGATGAACCTACTGGAAAAGAGAAAAATGGATCTAGCTTCAATGGATCCTTGGATGGCTCAAAGTTCTTGAAGCAAAATCATGACACGAAAACAAGTTCAAGTAAGATCATCACTTGAAATAAGATTGTTATAGTTATAGAAATTGAACCAAAGTTTGAATATGATTATTACCTTGTATTAGAATGATAACCTACTGTAAGAAACAAAGATTTCTTGAGGTTGGATGATCACCTTACAAGATTGGAAGTGAGCTAGCAAACTTGAAAGTATTCTTGATTTTATGAAACTAGAACTTTTGGAATTTATGAAGAACACTTAGAACTTGAAGATAGAACTTGAGAGAGTTCAATTAGATGAAGAAAATTGAAGAATGAAAGTGTTTGTAGGTGTTTTTGGTCGTTGGTGTATGGATTAGATATAAAGGATATGTAATTTTGTTTTCATGTAAATAAGTCATGAATGATTACTCATATTTTTGTAATCTTATGAGATATTTCATGCTAGTTGCCAAATGATGGTTCCCACATGTGTTAGGTGACTCACATGGGCTGCTAAGAGCTGATCATTGGAGTGTATATACCAATAGTACATACATCTAAAAGCTGTGTATTGTACGAGTACGAATACGGGTGCATACGAGTAGAATTGTTGATGAAACTGAACGAGAATGTAATTGTAAGCATTTTTGTTAAGTAGAAGTATTTTGATAAGTGTATTGAAGTCTTTCAAAAGTGTATAAATACATATTAAAACACTACATGTATATACATTTTAACTGAGTCGTTAAGTCATCGTTAGTCGTTACATGTAAGTGTTGTTTTGAAACCTTTAGGTTAACGATCTTGTTAAATGTTGTTAACCCAATGTTTATAATATCAAAAGAGATTTTAAATTATTATATTATCATGATATTATGATGTACGAATATCTCTTAATATGATATATATACATTAAATGTCGTTACAACGATAAACGTTACATATATGTCTCGTTTCAAAATCATTAAGTTAGTAGTCTTGTTTTTACATATGTAGTTCATTGTTAATATAATTAATGATATGTTTACTTATCATAATATCATGTTAACTATATATATAACCATATATATGTCATCATATAATTTTTTTACAAGTTTTAACGTTCGTGAATCACCGGTCAACTTGGGTGGTCAATTGTCTATATGAAACCTATTTCAATTAATCAAGTCTTAACAAGTTTGATTGCTTAACATGTTGGAAACATTTAATCATGTAAACATCAATCTCAATTAATGTATATAAACATGGAAAAGTTCGGGTCACTACAGTACCTACCCGTTAAATAAATTTCGTCCCGAAATTTTAAGCTGTTGAAGGTGTTGACGAATCTTCTGGAAATAGATGCGGGTATTTCTTCTTCATCTGATCTTCACGCTCCCAGGTGAACTCGGGTCCTCTACGAGCATTCCATCGAACCTTAACAATTGGTATCTTGTTTTGCTTAAGTCTTTTAACCTCACGATCCATTATTTCGACGGGTTCTTCGATGAATTGGAGTTTTTCGTTGATTTGGATTTCATCTAACGGAATAGTGAGATCTTCTTTAGCAAAACATTTCTTCAAATTCGAGACGTGGAAAGTGTTATGTACAGTCGCGAGTTGTTGAGGTAACTCAAGTCGGTAAGCTACTGGTCCGACACGATCAATAATCTTGAATGGTCCAATATACCTTGGATTTAATTTCCCTCGTTTACCAAATCGAACAACGCCTTTCCAAGGTGAAACTTTAAGCATGACCATCTCTCCAATTTCAAATTCTATATCTTTTCTTTTAATGTCAGCGTAGCTCTTTTGTCGACTTTGGGCGGTTTTCAACCGTTGTTGAATTTGGATGATCTTCTCGGTAGTTTCTTGTATAATCTCCGGACCCGTAATCTGTCTATCCCCCACCTCACTCCAACAAATCGGAGACCTGCACTTTCTACCATAAAGTGCTTCAAACGGCGCCATCTCAATGCTTGAATGGTAGCTGTTGTTGTAGGAAAATTCTGCTAACGGTAGATGTCGATCCCAACTGTTTCCGAAATCAATAACACATGCTCGTAGCATGTCTTCAAGCGTTTGTATCGTCCTTTCGCTCTGCCCATCAGTTTGTGGATGATAGGCAGTACTCATGTCTAGACGAGTTCCTAATGCTTGCTGTAATGTCTGCCAGAATCTTGAAATAAATCTGCCATCCCTATCAGAGATAATAGAGATTGGTATTCCATGTCTGGAGATGACTTCCTTCAAATACAGTCGTGCTAACTTCTCCATCTTGTCATCTTCTCTTATTGGTAGGAAGTGTGCTGATTTGGTGAGACGATCAACTATTACCCAAATAGTATCAAAACCACTTGCAGTCCTTGGCAATTTAGTGATGAAATCCATGGTAATGTTTTCCCATTTCCATTCCGGGATTTCGGGTTGTTGAAGTAGACCTGATGGTTTCTGATGCTCAGCTTTGACCTTAGAACACGTCAAACATTCTCCTACGTATTTAGCAACATCGGCTTTCATACCCGGCCACCAAAAATGTTTCTTGAGATCCTTGTACATCTTCCCCGTTCCAGGATGTATTGAGTATCTGGTTTTATGAGCTTCTCTAAGTACCATTTCTCTCATATCTCCAAATTTTGGTACCCAAATCCTTTCAGCCCTATACCGGGTTCCGTCTTCCCGAATATTAAGATGCTTCTCCGATCCTTTGGGTATTTCATCCTTTAAATTTCCCTCTTTTAAAACTCCTTGTTGCGCCTCCTTTATTTGAGTAGTAATGTTATTATGAATCATTATATTCATAGATTTTACTCGAATGGGTTCTCTATCCTTCCTGCTCAAGGCATCGGCTACCACATTTGCCTTCCCCGGGTGGTAACGAATCTCAAAATCGTAATCATTCAATAATTCAATCCACCTACGCTGCCTCATATTCAGTTGTTTCTGATTAAATATGTGTTGAAGACTTTTGTGGTCGGTATATATAATACTTTTGACCCCATATAAGTAGTGCCTCCAAGTCTTTAATGCAAAAACAACCGCGCCTAATTCCAAATCATGCGTCGTATAATTTTGTTCGTGAATCTTCAATTGTCTAGACGCATAAGCAATCACCTTCGTTCGTTGCATTAATACACAACCGAGACCTTGCTTTGATGCATCACAATAAATCACAAAATCATCATTCCCTTCAGGCAATGACAATATAGGTGCCGTAGTTAGCTTTTTCTTCAATAACTGAAACGCTTTCTCTTGTTCATCATTCCATTCAAATTTCTTCCCTTTATGCGTTAATGCAGTCAAGGGTTTTGCTATTCTGGAAAAGTCTTGGATGAACCTTCTGTAGTAACCAGCTAGTCCTAAAAACTGGCGTATGTGTTTCGGAGTTTTCGGGGTTTCCCACTTTTCAACAGTTTCTATCTTTGCCGGATCCACCTTAATACCTTCTTTGTTCACTATGTGACCGAGGAATTGAACTTCTTCCAACCAAAATGCACACTTTGAAAACTTAGCATACAATTCTTCCTTCCTCAATACTTCTAACACCTTTCTCAAATGTTCACCGTGTTCTTGGTCATTCTTTGAGTAAATAAGTATGTCATCAATGAAAACAATGACAAACTTGTCAAGGTATGGTCCACACACTCGGTTCATAAGGTCCATGAACACAGCTGGTGCATTAGTTAAACCAAACGGCATGACCATAAACTCGTAATGACCGTAACGTGTTCTGAAAGCAGTCTTTGGAATATCATCTTCTTTCACCCGCATTTGATGATACCCGGAACGTAAGTCAATCTTTGAATAAACAGACGAGCCTTGTAGTTGATCAAATAAGTCGTCGATTCTCGGTAGTGGGTAGCGGTTCTTGATGGTAAGTTTGTTCAACTCTCGGTAGTCGATACACAACCTGAATGTACCATCTTTCTTCTTGACAAACAAAACAGGAGCTCCCCACGGTGATGTGCTTGGTCGAATGAAACCACGCTCTAAAAGTTCTTGTAATTGGCTTTGCAGTTCTTTCATCTCGCTGGGTGCGAGTCTGTAAGGAGCACGAGCTATTGGTGCAGCTCCTGGTACAAGATCTATTTGAAATTCAACGGATCGATGTGGGGGTAATCCCGGTAATTCTTTCGGAAATACATCGGGAAATTCTTTTGCAATGGGAACATCATTGATGCTCTTTTCTTCAGTTTGTACTTTCTCAACGTGTGCTAGAACAGCATAGCAACCTTTTCTTATTAGTTTTTGTGCCTTCAAATTACTAATAAGATGTAGCTTCGTGTTGCCCTTTTCTCCGTACACCATTAAGGGTTTTCCTTTTTCTCGTATAATGCGAATTGCATTTTTGTAACAAACGATCTCCGCTTTCACTTCTTTCAACCAGTCCATACCGATTATCACATCAAAACTCCCTAACTCTACTGGTATCAAATCAATCTTAAATGTTTCGCTAACCAGTTTAATTTCTCGATTCCGACATATATTATCTGCTGAAATTAATTTACCATTTGCTAATTCGAGTAAAAATTTACTATCCAAAGGCGTCAATGGACAGCTTAATTTAGCACAAAAATCTCTACTCATATAGCTTCTATCCGCACCCGAATCAAATAAAACGTAAGCAGATTTATTGTCAATAAGAAACGTACCCGTAACAAGCTCCGGGTCTTCCTGTGCCTCTACCGCATTAATATTGAAAACTCTTCCACGGCCTTGTCCATTCGTGTTCTCCTGGTTCGGGCAATTTCTAATAATGTGGCCTGGTTTTCCACATTTATAACAAACTACATTGGCATAACTTGCTCCGACACTACTTGCTCCGCCATTACTCGTTCCGACACCATTTGTTCCTTTCGTTCTATTAACCCCTGGTCCGTAGACCTCACACTTCGCCGCGCTATGACCATTTCTTTTACACTTGTTGCAAAATTTGGTGCAGAACCCCGAGTGATTCTTTTCACACCTTTGGCATAGTTGCTTCTGATTGTTGTTGTTGTTGCGGTTATTATTGTTGTTGGGATGATTGTTATAGTTGCTGTTGTTGTTGTTGTTGTTGTTGTTGGGCCGTTTGTTGTAGTTGCGATTGATGTTGCGATTGTTGGGATAATTGTTGCGATTATTGTTGTAATTGCTGTTGTTGTTGTATTGGTGATTCTTATCACCGTTTTCCTCCCACTTTCTTTTGACTTGCTTCACATTGGCCTCTTCAGCAGTCTGTTCTTTAATTCTTTCTTCAATCTGGTTCACTAGTTTGTGAGCCATTCTACATGCCTGTTGTATGGAGGCGGGCTCGTGTGAACTTATATCTTCTTGGATTCTTTCCGGTAATCCTTTCACAAACGCGTCGATCTTCTCTTCCTCATCTTCGAATGCTCCCGGACACAATAGGCACAATTCTGTGAATCGTCTTTCGTACGTGGTAATATCAAATCCTTGGGTTCGTAACCCTCTAAGTTCTGTCTTGAGCTTATTGACCTCGGTTCTGGGACGGTACTTCTCGTTCATCAAGTGCTTGAATGCTGACCACGGTAGTGCGTACGCATCATCTTGTCCCACTTGCTCTAGATAGGTATTCCACCATGTTAACGCAGAACCTGTGAAGGTATGCGTAGCGTACTTCACTTTGTCCTCTTCAGTACACTTACTTATGGCAAACACCGATTCAACCTTCTCGGTCCACCGTTTCAATCCGATCGGTCCTTCGGTTCCATCAAATTCCAAAGGTTTGCAGGCAGTGAATTCTTTGTAGGTGCATCCTACACGATTTCCTGTACTGCTAGATCCAAGGTTATTGTTGGTATGTAGCGCAGCCTGTACTGCGGCTATGTTTGAAGCTAGAAAAGTACGGAATTCCTCTTCATTCATATTCACGGTGTGTCGAGTAGTCGGTGCCATTTCCTTCAAAATAGTTAAATGGAACAAGTTAATCATACAGAATATTAACAGTAGTTAATAGTATTTCGTAGCATAATATGAACTTATTTATAAAAGCTTTTTCTTCATATTAGCGTTTTATAAGTTTAAATTCGGGTAGTACCTACCCGTTAAGTTCATACTTAGTAGCTAATATACAATTCAACTACTACAATTCTATATGAAAAACTGATTGTAATAATATTTCGCGTTCAAACTTTTATACAATATTTTACAAACTTACAATACCGCTTATTTTACATAAAGCATGAAATATAGCACACAATAACTTTGATACAAGATAGTTGTGAAGACAATTCTAGCTAGTACACAAGTCGTTCGGCAAAGGCAATAAAGACACGTAATTCATACGTCCAGAAACAAGTCATGCATTCTGGTTTTACTAGGACTACTTCCCATCCTTGGTCTTGTGCAACATAACCGTTATGGCCGTTGATAAGACAGCGTGTTGTAACGTCATCAAAGGGACGAGGGTTACGTAATGTCCAACAGTCCCGTAATAATCTAAAAACCTCATTTCTTACCCCAATTACCGACTCCGTCACTTGTGGAAACGTTTTGTTTAATAGTTGTAGCCCGATGTTCTTGTTCTCACTTTGGTGAGAAGCGAACATTACTAATCCGTAAGCATAACATGCTTCTTTATGTTGCATGTTAGCCGCTTTTTCTAAATCACGAAGTCCAATATTCGGATATATTGAGTCAAAATAATTTCTTAACCCGTTGCGTAAAATAGCATTTGGGTTCCCCGCAATATATGCGTCAAAGTAAACACATCGTAATTTATGAGTTTCCCAATGTGATATCCCCCATCTTTCAAACGAAAGTCTCTTATAAACCAAGAAATTCTTGGAACGTTCTTCGAATGTCTTACAAACTGATCTCGCCTTAAATAGTTGTGCCGAAGAATTCTGGCCGACTCTAGACAAGATTTCATCAATCATGTCTCCGGGTAGGTCTCTTAAAATATTGGGTTGTCTATCCATTTTGTGTTTTTAAACTGTAAAATAGACAAGAGTTAGATTCATAAAAAAAATACTTATTAATACAAGCAATTTTTACATATATCATAAAGCATAAGAACACTATATTCCATATATTACACCACACGAATACAACTATCTTATTCCGACTCGCTCGTTTCTTCTTCTTCGGTTTTGGTTCGTTTTGCCAAGTTTCTAGGGATATATGATGTTCCCCTAATACGAGCCGTCGTTGTCCACATTGGTTTAGAAAAACCTGGTGGTTTAGAGGTTCCCGGGTCATTGTTACAACTTAAGGACTTCGGGGGTTGACGATACATATAAAGTTCATCGGGGTTGGAATTAGATTTCTCTATTTTTATGCCCTTTCCCTTATTATTTTCTTTTGCCTTTTTAAATTCAGTTGGGGTAATTTCTATAACATCATCAGAATTCTCGTCGAAATCCGATTCATCGGAGAATTGGTAATCCTCCCAATATTTTGCTTCCTTGGCGGAAACACCATTGACCATAATTAACTTTGGTCGGTTGGTTGAGGATTTTCTTTTACTTAACCGTTTTATTATTTCCCCCACCGGTTCTATTTCTTCATCCGGTTCCGATTCTTCTTCCGGTTCCGATTCTTCTTCCGGTTCCGACTCTTCTTCCGGTTCCTCTTCGGGAACTTGTGAATCAGTCCACAAATCATTCCAATTTACATTTGACTCTTCATTATTATTAGGTGAGTCAATGGGACTTGTTCTAGAGGTAGACATCTATCACATAATATCAAACACGTTAAGAGATTAATATATCACATAATATTCATTTGTTAAAAATATATAGTTTCCAACAAAAATGTTAAGCAATCATTTTTAAAGAAAACACGGTCGAAGTCCAGACTCACTAATGCATCCTAAAAAACTCGATAAGACACACTAATGCAAATTTTCTGGTTCTCTAAGACCAACGCTCGGATACCAACTGAAATGTCCCGTTCTTATTGATTAAAAACGTTCCATATTAATTGATTTCGTTGCGAGGTTTTGACCTCTATATGAGACGTTTTTCAAAGACTGCATTCATTTTTAAACAAACCATAACCTTTATTTCATCAATAAAGGTTTAAAAAGCTTTACGTAGATTATCAAATAATGATAATCTAAAATATCCTGTTTACACACGACCATTACATAATGGTTTACAATACAAATATTTTACAACAAAATAAGTTTCTTGAATGCAGTTTTTACACAATATCATACAAGCATGGACTCCAAATCTTGTCCTTATTTAAGTATGCGACAGCGGAAGCTCTTAATAATCATCTGAGAATAAACATGCTTAAAACGTCAACAAAAATGTTGGTGAGTTATAGGTTTAACCTATATATATCAAATCGTAACAATAGACCACAAGATTTCATATTTCAATACACATCCCATACATAGAGATAAAAATCATTCATATGGTGAACACCTGGTAACCGACAATAACAAGATGCATATATAAGAATATCCCCATCATTCCGGGACACCCTTCGGATATGATATAAATTTCGAAGTACTAAAGCATCCGGTACTTTGGATGGGGTTTGTTAGGCCCAATAGATCTATCTTTAGGATTCGCGTCAATTAGGGTGTCTGTTCCCTAATTCTTAGATTACCAGACTTAATAAAAAGGGGCATATTCGATTTCGATAATTCAACCATAGAATGTAGTTTCACGTACTTGTGTCTATTTTGTAAATCATTTATAAAACCTGCATGTATTCTCATCCCAAAAATATTAGATTTTAAAAGTGGGACTATAACTCACTTTCACAGATTTTTACTTCGTCGGGAAGTAAGACTTGGTCACTGGTTGATTCACGAACCTATAACAATATATACATATATATCAAAGTATGTTCAAAATATATTTACAACACTTTTAATATATTTTGATGTTTTAAGTTTATTAAGTCAGCTGTCCTCGTTAGTAACCTACAACTAGTTGTCCACAGTTAGATGTACAGAAATAAATCGATAAATATTATCTTGAATCAATCCACGACCCAGTGTATACGTATCTCAGTATTGATCACAACTCAAACTATATATATTTTGGAATCAACCTCAACCCTGTATAGCTAACTCCAACATTCACATATAGAGTGTCTATGGTTGTTCCGAAATATATATAGATGTGTCGACATGATAGGTCGAAACATTGTATACGTGTCTATGGTATCTCAAGATTACATAATATATAATACAAGTTGATTAAGTTATGGTTGGAATAGATTTGTTACCAATTTTCACGTAGCTAAAATGAGAAAAATTATCCAATCTTGTTTTACCCATAACTTCTTCATTTTAAATCTGTTTTGAGTGAATCAAATTGCTATGGTTTCATATTGAACTCTATTTTATGAATCTAAACAAAAAAAGTATAGGTTTCTAGTCGGAAAAATAAGTTACAAGTCGTTTTTGTAAAGGTAGTCATTTCAGTCGAAAGAACGACGTCTAGATGACCATTTTAGAAAACATACTTCCACTTTGAGTTTAACCATAATTTTTGGATATAGTTTCATGTTCATAATAAAAATCATTTTCTCAGAATAACAACTTTTAAATCAAAGTTTATCATAGTTTTTAATTAACTAACCCAAAACAGCCCGCGGTGTTACTACGACGGCGTAAATCCGGTTTTACGGTGTTTTTCGTGTTTCCAGGTTTTAAATCATTAAGTTAGCATATCATATAGATATAGAACATGTGTTTAGTTGATTTTAAAAGTCAAGTTAGAAGGATTAACTTTTGTTTGCGAACAAGTTTAGAATTAACTAAACTATGTTCTAGTGATTACAAGTTTAAACCTTCGAATAAGATAGCTTTATATGTATGAATCGAATGATGTTATGAACATCATTACTACCTTAAGTTCCTTGGATGAACCTACTGGAAAAGAGAAAAATGGATCTAGCTTCAATGGATCCTTGGATGGCTCAAAGTTCTTGAAGCAAAATCATGACACGAAAACAAGTTCAAGTAAGATCATCACTTGAAATAAGATTGTTATAGTTATAGAAATTGAACCAAAGTTTGAATATGATTATTACCTTGTATTAGAATGATAACCTACTGTAAGAAACAAAGATTTCTTGAGGTTGGATGATCACCTTACAAGATTGGAAGTGAGCTAGCAAACTTGAAAGTATTCTTGATTTTATGAAACTAGAACTTTTGGAATTTATGAAGAACACTTAGAACTTGAAGATAGAACTTGAGAGAGTTCAATTAGATGAAGAAAATTGAAGAATGAAAGTGTTTGTAGGTGTTTTTGGTCGTTGGTGTATGGATTAGATATAAAGGATATGTAATTTTGTTTTCATGTAAATAAGTCATGAATGATTACTCATATTTTTGTAATCTTATGAGATATTTCATGCTAGTTGCCAAATGATGGTTCCCACATGTGTTAGGTGACTCACATGGGCTGCTAAGAGCTGATCATTGGAGTGTATATACCAATAGTACATACATCTAAAAGCTGTGTATTGTACGAGTACGAATACGGGTGCATACGAGTAGAATTGTTGATGAAACTGAACGAGAATGTAATTGTAAGCATTTTTGTTAAGTAGAAGTATTTTGATAAGTGTATTGAAGTCTTTCAAAAGTGTATAAATACATATTAAAACACTACATGTATATACATTTTAACTGAGTCGTTAAGTCATCGTTAGTCGTTACATGTAAGTGTTGTTTTGAAACCTTTAGGTTAACGATCTTGTTAAATGTTGTTAACCCAATGTTTATAATATCAAAAGAGATTTTAAATTATTATATTATCATGATATTATGATGTACGAATATCTCTTAATATGATATATATACATTAAATGTCGTTACAACGATAAACGTTACATATATGTCTCGTTTCAAAATCATTAAGTTAGTAGTCTTGTTTTTACATATGTAGTTCATTGTTAATATAATTAATGATATGTTTACTTATCATAATATCATGTTAACTATATATATAACCATATATATGTCATCATATAATTTTTTTACAAGTTTTAACGTTCGTGAATCACCGGTCAACTTGGGTGGTCAATTGTCTATATGAAACCTATTTCAATTAATCAAGTCTTAACAAGTTTGATTGCTTAACATGTTGGAAACATTTAATCATGTAAACATCAATCTCAATTAATGTATATAAACATGGAAAAGTTCGGGTCACTACACGCCGCTCCACCAATTTGTATCAAGTAGCCGTTCGGAAAGAAACAGAGTTGGGACTGTTGCAAGCGGGCGTTGACCAGGTAAAAAAAGACAGGGACGCCGCGGAAGAAGTGCGCAAGGCAGTGGAGGTGACTGCGGCGGAAACAAAGACCGCCTGATTGAGGAAAGGAAGAAAAACCGCGAGTTGGTTGGGGCGGTTGATCAAGCGAAAAGGGAGACGGAGCGCCTGCGGTTGGAACTAGAAAGGGTGAGCAGGGAGAAGGATGACGCGGTGACAGGCCGCGAGCTAGCAGAGGCGGATATATCCAAGCTTCGCACCGCCCTCCCTACCATTGCGCAAAAGGTGATAGAATCTGTGATGACCCAGAAATTTCCGATCAAATTTAAACTTTAATCTTTATATGATTCCGACACGATGAGCAAAATCTATAATGTTGAGTCTCGAAAGTTTTGAAATCTATATTCATGTAATCAATTACCCTTTGACCATGTCTGACGATTCACGAACAATTATTTGTAAATAGATAAGTGTATATTTAATTACATATATGTATAATAATAAATTGAAAATATTATATGATGTAATTGTTAGAATTAATATTGTAAAATAAAATAATATAATATTTATTATTTAAAACATATCTATATACATAAATGAAATATATTGAATATATATATGGTTTCGAATTCATATAGTAAACGATAGTAACACTCGTTTATCATTCGATGGTTAAATTCAAACTTATGGAAATTCTAAAATAAACGTTGGTCCGTGAGTATGTTATATAAAATGTTAGAGTTGCTAAAAATATATTTAAATATATTAAGTTGAATTTTAATACTCCGTGCATGTTAATTGGGATTTAGCACTAGATAATATCCAAAATTGATATGTCGACAGACTAAAATTATTGTGAGGCTCCTAACCTTATTTTTCCACACGTTTGTAAACTGTTTAACTTAATTATTATTATTATTGTATTATTTGATTCATTTTTTTTACTAGTTGAAAACATATACATATGCATACAAATATAATTCACGAGATTTAAAACTTTTGGTTACTGTTAAATCATGAATCCAATTATGAATCCAATTGATCTCTATTACTTTTATTATATTATTATTATTATTATTTTAAAGTTACTGTATTTTTGTTGAATTGATTTCATAATACTGTGTTCATTTTTGTATCATTACAACTTTATGACATATGCAAATGCAAGTGGTACATTATTTATGTTTCTTTTGCTTGATCGATCAACACCAACACTCATCATATTTGACTCTTCAACTACAACTACTTCTCCAATATTTTCTTCTTAGTGTTGAGCACAATTCACACTATCAAGGAGTCCATTTTTCTGCTACTACCACCACTACTTTGCTTGCTACTATATTCGACTAGGATCATGAAGCCACCACAACCCACCATTGACAAACAGCAATACCACCTTTCGGTTACCACTATTGACCGAAGCCATCACCAAACCAACACCACAATCTTACTACTTGTTACTATTTCTGTTAAATCACAACAAACCCATGAACCCGCTACTACGATTGCTTCTTGTTTTACTGCTCACTATTAATCCGTTTCTGTCCCATCAGGTACCCCGTAATAACTATTAGTAGTATTATTTAATGTGTTACATTACTCGATTGTTGCTGCTATACCTGATGTGTAACAGCCGTGAATCACCTTTCAACCCACCTTCGTCATATCAAAAACCCGGCCACCACCTTTTTGTTGTAACTCGAACCAAACTCATCACACCACCTCATCATCTCCATCAATCCAACACCACCCATACCCATTAAAGACTGCTTCTGTCTGCAGCAGGTTATCATGCTAAACAACCACCATCATCACAAAAACTTTGGACAATCACTGCTACCATTTTTTTTTCTGTATATCCGAACCAAAACCACTTGTGTTTGTTGCACTCTATTCGTTTTCTATTGTAAACATTCGCAGATGACATTTAGGTGTGAACCAAATATAAATATTGCCTCACCAATTATGATATGATCCGCTATCCTAACTACCTTATCGAATGCTTTTTGTCTTGAAAGAAAATATTAACATGGAGGATTATAATAATGATATGTGGGACAATATAAGAATATAATGGCCGACATAATGGGATATGAGTTGGACTAGTAACTTAATTATTAGTTATTATGGAGTACGTATGAGAAAAACATTTAGTTTAGGATAATGGACAATCTTAGTGGGATTATTACAAACCTTTTATAAGGTAATTAAAACGATGATGATGAAAATAATGACCTTTTGATGATGTTTGGTAGGGAAAAAGGCAAGATATGGTACATAAAATAATAAGGGTGATGATCTATAATGATGGTGTATGTTACAGCAATGATGATACATGATAATACAAAAGTTGATAGGGACGGTACATTGGATTCTAAATCCAAAAGACAATAGCTCCTTCAATTCTTGGATCGGACTGTTTGTGATAAGTGAATTTGCAAATGAACTAGTTAGATATGTGGGCCGAGATAATATGATTTTCAGCTGGGCCGGAGGCCACTAATTTAATTGTTGGGCCGTATTGTTTTCTGATATTATAAATGGACTAGTGAATATTGGGCTTAGGATATGTTGGGCTTAAGAACTAGTGGTGGGCCGAAAGAAATGCAGATGAGTGATGATATAAAACAATCGAGTATGATAAGGATACATGATAGAATTAGGATGGAATTACATGATGTCGATTCGTTTTTGTGGTGAAGAAAAAGAAATGAAAACGGAAACAAATGAGATATATATATATTTTTGGGTGACATTAATTCCAGAATAACATGAAACAGATGGATGGCCTAGGGGTGTTTTAGTGAGCGAGAGGTCCTAGGTTCGAGTCCTGTCTTGGACGATTTGTTATTTTTTTGAGACTTTAAAGGTAGTTCCATTATCAATTTATTATTATTATCATTATTATTAGTTTTATTATTATTATGATTGTAATTATAATTATTATTGTTAATGTATCTATTATTATTTTTAATATGATTAGGATTATTATTAGTATTATTTATTAGTTATTATGATTATTATTATTATTATTATTAAAACAATCGAGTATGATAAGGATACATGATAGAATTAGGATGGAATTACATGATGTCGATTCGTTTTTGTGGTGAAGAAAAAGATATATATATATTTTTGGGTGACATTAATTCCAGAAAAACATGAAACAGATGGATGGCCTAGGGGTGTTTTAGTGAGCGAGAGGTCCTAGGTTCGAGTCCCGTCTTGGACGATTTGTTATTTTTTTTAGACTTTAAAGGTAGTTCCATTATCAATTTATTATTATTATCATTATTATTAGTTTTATTATTATTATGATTGTAATTATAATTATTATTGTTAATGTATCTATTATTATTTTTAATATGATTAGGATTATTATTAGTATTATTTATTAGTTATTATGATTATTATTATTATTATTAATCTAAGTATCATTATCATCAATATTAGTATATTAGGAGTACCCTTTTACATTAATTTTTGTACTATTAATTATGAACACTAAAAATTTCTATTTAAAATGATAATTATTATTAAACTTACCAATACTATTGAAAATGCTATTTTTGTTAAAACTATTATTTTTTACTTTATCATTACTAATAGAATTACTATTTTTACTAAAATTACTATTATCAGTATTATTATTATCCTTAAACTAGTATTACTATAATTGATAATTTTTTTACAAAACAAATGAAATATATATATATATATATATATATATATATATATATATATATATATATATATATATATTTACTAAATAAAGTATAATAATACTACATAAAATTTCATTTTAACTAGTAACATTAATTAAATATCAAATAAGTATCTTTATGTAAAATAAGTATTAATAAAACTATATATATATATAAGAACATTAATCTTAATACATAAAATAATAGATATACACTTGTTTGATTACAATTATTTGTTTTAATATAAATACAAATGATATAGGTTCGTGAATCCGAGGCCAACCCTGCATTGTTCAATGTCGTCATATGTATTTTTACTACAAAATACAGTATTGTGAGTTCATTTGATTCCCTTTTACTCTTTACATTTTTGGGACTGAGAATACATGCACTGTTTTTACAACTGCTTTATTAAATGCTTTTGAAATATATTTTGAACTGCGAATACATGAATTGCTTTTATAAATGTTTGACGAGATAGACACAAGCAAAACATTCCTCGAATGAATTATTATGCAGACAGAAGTTCTGCGGATTATTGTTGAATTATGTGGACATGATAATTGCCACCATTGAATTATGTGGACATGATAATTGCCACCATTGAATTATGTGGACATGATAATTGCCACTATTGAATTATGTGGACATGATAATTGCCACCAATTGATATGAATGTTATGTATCGAGTGAATGATTTTATACACAGGTTATGTGTATGTTATTTTTGTGCACGAGATATGTGTACGGTTACTAAGATTTATGAAAAATGATTTTCGTACACGAGAAAGGTGTACTGTATTTAAAAGATATCGCATGTACATTACAGATGGGTATAGGATTCGGGCCCATTTGTACCATGCAGGATTTAAATCTTGTGGTCTATCAAAATGATGAATTTTATTGTTTTATGATAAACCTATGGACTCACCAACCTTTTGGTTGACACTTTTAAACATGTTTATTCTCAGGTATGAAAGAAACCTTCCGCTGTGCAATTGTTCATTGTAAAGACATTATTTGGAGTCGATCATCGCAATGGGACCAGATGTTGATGACTTTGTCCAGATGGATTAGGACGGGGTATGACATGTGGTATCAGAGCGGTGGTCTTAGCGAACCAGGTCTGCATTAGTGTGTCTAACTGATAAGTCGTTAGGATGCATTAGTGAGTCTGGACTTCGACCGTGTCTGCATGTAAAAGTTTTGCTTATCATTTCGTGTCGAAAATCATCTGCTTATCATCCTTAGGAAATTACCTGCTTATCATTCTTAGTCTAGACACATCTTACTGCAATGATTGCATAGACAGTGTATAGACAAAATTCGTATCTTAGCGTATCTGCTAATTCATATCTTAGCATATCTGTTACTGTAGACCTTGCCTGACAACTTCCGTAGATTCCTCCATAACTTATGGGATTTTAGTATTATATATGCATATGTAAATTATGTATTGCAGGGTACTAATCTACATCCTATAATCTATTTTTTTTTATCGAAAATCCTTCATCTGATCGTACGAGATGAATCCCTCAACCAGTTCGAATTCCTCGGATCCCGACAGCTATTCCGATATGGATTTCCACCTAAGCTCCGAAAGCAGCGTCACCAGAATGAATCAACCAATCATCCATCCCCAACTCATCTAATGGATTCGTAGTTAACTTAATTAATGGAAATGCGAGGAAGGCGATCCTTTCCACCAACCGAATTCATCTCTTGACGATGAACCTGAAGCACTTACCGGCGAACCTGTTCGAGACACCATTTTCTCTCTCATTTCCAGAGTATCTCGTCACAATTATATTATATCCACAATTCTAAACCTTATTCATCCACTCTTTCCGACTGACAATCATTCCGGAATAATAGAAGAAGTCAACGAACTTCACGCTCGAGTAATCAATTTGGAGAATATGGTGCAAAACTTACCAGCTTCAGCAACATCACCGATACCAACAGTACCATCAGCAACAGCACCAGTATCATCAACAATCCATGCCTCAACATCGCATTCTATACCTCAAGCATAATCATCGTTCTACATGATGTTCTACATCATTTATCCCCGTTCGACATGACAATTAAGTAATCTCTAAAGTTTTGGAGATTATCCAATCTAACTCTAACGGTAAATCAAATGAGATTAATATCATATTAACTCATTAAATCCATGATTACATCTGAAGAAAATATATATGTAAGTATATTTTCATGAAGATTGTAATTAAAAATTATTTTGTACAAACTGTTAATAGTGAAAATATTTTAACGGGTAGGTAATACCTGAGGAATATTCAGATTTCACATTAGAAAGTTACACTGTACAATCTTCGAAGCTGATTCAACAGTCGTTTACTATCCTACTTACATCCACCGATATATAAATCCGTTCACCGCAGAATAACCATTTTCATTCAATTTCATTTTAGATTTTGACCTATCAAAATCCAACAAGTGGCATAATGAAGAAAAACATTGGACAAAATAAAAATTTGTTAGAAACAAACAAATTAACTATAAGAAATTCTGTTAAGAAACCACGCTAACAAAATCCTAGCTAACTGTTCCTAGCTAACTGTTAATTCCCTATTACATTTTATTTATCACAATTTAATTATCGCAATTTACATTCTCGCAACTTTATTTATCGTCATTTAATTTCTGTTATTTATTTTTACGCACTTTAAATATCGAGACACGTATACAAGGTTTTGACATATCATATCGACGCATTTATATATATTATTTGGAATAACCATAGACACTCTATATGCAGTAATGCTGGAGTTAGCTATACAGGGTTGAGGTTGATTCTACAATAATATATATAGTTTGAGTTGTGATCGAGTCTGAGACATGTACACGGGTCACGATACGTATTAATTAATTCAAATAGTATATATATATAACTATATATGAATTATTGGACTGTTAACTGTGGACTAATAACATTGGACAATTAAAATGAATTAAAATATTGATTATAACATATGAAACTAAACATTTCTTCAAGTTTTCCACTTGATTTCGTCTTAAACCTCATTTGTATCTTGACGATTACAATCTGCGCTCAAACCTTTCATAATTCTTGAAAACACCTCAATCGAAAGGATGAACCAACTGCACTTCATCCACGGAAGAAAAGATTTATGCATATAGTTATGCACCTGAAAACTCTCGAAAACTGAATAAACGTTTAACACATAGCTATGTTAATTCCTTTAGTGTTATTATTACCTAAAATAACTTTGCAATCCCTTTCCAAATTAGCAAATTTTGTCATAGCTCCAACAAATCAACTTTGACTTTCGTTCGGATTAAACTTATTGTAACTTGATTTATAAGCCTGCCTTTCGTCATCGTTATCGGGGAACTGTTTATATTTCACCACATTAACAGAAACTTATCAGCAACTTCATTACTCATCAACTTAAGTTCTCCGAAGAATCATTATATTTGTTCGTTAAAACTCTATCTTGTACTTATCCGCATCTTGTAACAAGAATTGCCATACCAATTACCGGGAATCAGCAAATCTGTATTGTGAGCCTCGCAACTTTTCCACATCAACAGTTATATGTATCCATATAACATTTATCTCTTAGAACTATGATCTTCCATTCTGAAATTCTGAAAAGCACTCATTCCACGAATCAATACTCCGAACATTGAAAAAGTTGAAGGAAGCAACAAAAATTGTAAACGACCTTAACCGTTGAAGGCATGATAATACAGAATGGATGGTTGGAAAACTCTCAATATAAAATTTAGTACCGAAAAACGGATTATGCGAAACTATGAAGGAAGCCGTGGACAAATCACAAAGAATAAGTTTGACTTCAAAGAATCCAAATGATTCAATACCTGCTGAAGTCTTTAGTGAATATCTTGCTCCTTACTCTAAACTCTTGCGGACAATATTCTTCATCATCCTCTGATCTTAGAAATTCCAAGATATCATCGTATCTTTCATTATAAATATCCTCCATATTTCTGAAGATATTTTCATAACTATTCTTATCTGAATCATTAATCTATTAGTGCTATCAGTGTTACATCATATAGAAACTGTTAGTGTCTATATTCTGTAAACTTTCGAGCTTAAAATATGAATGTTATTGAAGTAATATTGGGAACTGATGCATGAGTTAGTATAATATAATGACACTTGATCAACGTGATTATATTACAGTAGGTCATGCTGATTTTCTAATAGAATGTGATGATTTACAGTACCATCATCATGTGCCATTTACACGACTCTTACATTCTATCTAATCTCTAAACATATCAAGAAAATATTTTTCTTGATGATTCGGTCTTTTCCGGGATATTCTGGTAATTTACCAAATCAAGATCATGCCATTACGATTTTCTTCTTAGAACATTTACTATGTTCATTCCGAAATTTATATCTGCGAATTCTGAACCATTACAAGCAGTGCTTAATCACAAGAAGAGGAAACGAAAGAATGAAAACTCAAACTAGAAATTGGAGTATAAATCGCAGCAAATAGAAGAGAGCATTAACTGTGGATAACCATGATTATAGAAGACAGAAGCAGGGGCATTAAAATATAAGGGAAGATATAAAACCCAACAACCACCCAGAAACTACAAACCGTGTATATAAATGCGTATAGCAATATAAAGACACGGGAGAATGAAAAACACTATAACCCCAAGGTAATGGTAGAAGAAAGTAACTTCCTCCGGTGGTAGATGAAAAAGAAGAATGACAGATATGAAGATTAGAAGTATATCAAGGATCAGAATGGGATGGAGCATATTGACAAATGTTTTAAAGTATGAATTGAGGAGAAAGAATAGAAGATGTGAGATATGGAAAATAAGAAACGAAGGGGGTAGATTTATAGCGAAATATCCGACAGAGCAATCGAAACAGATTATTGCATTTAATCGAAGAAGATCCCGATTTCCTTTATCGCCGAAGAACCAAATCTTATTACAAAGATTTTCTTTAAATCCCTTGAATTCCGAAAACCAATCATAATTACGTCATCAGTTAAAACGAATATACGCTACTCATTTCACTCTATTGTGATAGCTTCATTTATACTCTTAGCGTAATCAAATTATTTTATCTATATTACTCAATGATGATAAAACTCTATTTGTCAACTCATATTCATCATGAAAACATTCTTATAGTTAGCCATGACGACCTCGATCAAATTTCGGGACGAAATTTCTTTTAACGGGTAGGTACTGTGATGACCCGGAAATTTCCGATCAAATTTAAACTTTAATCTTTATATGATTCCGACACGATGAGCAAAATCTATAATGTTGAGTCTCGAAAGTTTTGAAATCTATATTCATGTAATCAATTACCCTTTGACCATGTCTGACGATTCACGAACAATTATTTGTAAATAGATAAGTGTATATTTAATTACATATATGTATAATAATAAATTGAAAATATTATATGATGTAATTGTTAGAATTAATATTGTAAAATAAAATAAAATAATATTTATTATTTAAAACATATCTATATACATAAATGAAATATATTGAATATATATATGGTTTCGAATTCATATAGTAAACGATAGTAACACTCGTTTATCATTCGATGGTTAAATTCAAACTTATGGAAATTCTAAAATAAACGTTGGTCCGTGAGTATGTTATATAAAATGTTAGAGTTGCTAAAAATATATTTAAATATATTAAGTTGAATTTTAATACTCCGTGCATGTTAATTGGGATTTAGCACTAGATAATATCCGAAATTGATATGTCGACAGACTAAAATTATTGTGAGGCTCCTAACCTTCTTTTTCCACATGTTTGTAAACTGTTTAACTTAATTATTATTATTATTATATTATTTGATTCATTTGTTTTACTAGTTGAAAACATATACATATGCATACAAATATAATTCACGAGATTTTAAACTTTTGGTTACTGTTAAATCATGAATCCAATTATGAATCCAATTGATCTCTATTACTTTTATTATATTATTATTATTAATTTAAAGTTACTGTATTTTTGTTGAATTGATTTCATAATACTGTGTTCATTTTTGTATCATTACAACTTTATGACATATGCAAATGCAAGTGGTACATTATTTATGTTTCTTTTGCTTGATCGATCAACACCAACACTCATCATATTTGACTCTTCAACTACAACTACTTCTCCAATATTTTCTTCTTAGTGTTGAGCACAATTCACACTATCAAGGAGTCCATTTTTCTGCTACTACCACCACTACTTTGCTTGCTACTATATTCGACTAGGATCATGAAGCCACCACAACCCACCATTGACAAACAGCAATACCACCTTTCGGTTACCACTATTGACCGAAGCCATCACCAAACCAACACCACAATCTTACTACTTGTTACTATTTCTGTTAAATCACAACAAACCCATGAACCCGCTACTACGATTGCTTCTTGTTTTACTGCTCACTATTAATCCGTTTCTGTCCCATCAGGTACCCCGTAATAACTATTAGTAGTATTATTTAATGTGTTACATTACTCGATTGTTGCTGCTATACCTGATGTGTAACAGCCGTGAATCACCTTTCAACCCACCTTCGTCATATCAAAAACCCGGCCACCACCTTTTTGTTGTAACTCGAACCAAACTCATCACACCACCTCATCATCTTCATCAATCCAACACCACCCATACCCATTAAAGACTGCTTCTGTCTGCAGCAGGTTATCATGCTAAACAACCACCATCATCACAAAAACTTTGGACAATCACTGCTACCATTTTTTTTTCTGTATATCCGAACCAAAACCACTTGTGTTTGTTGCACTCTATTCGTTTTCTATTGTAAACATTCGCAGATGACATTTAGGTGTGAACCAAATATAAATATTGCCTCACCAATTATGATATGATCCGCTATCCTAACTACCTTATCGAATGCTTTTTGTCTTGAAAGAAAATATTAACATGGAGGATTATAATAATGATATGTGGGACAATATAAGAATATAATGGCCGACATAATGGGATATGAATTGGACTAGTAACTTAATTATTAGTTATTATAGAGTACGTATGAGAAAAACATTTAGTTTAGGATAATGGACAATCTTAGTGGGATTATTACAAACCTTTTATAAGGTAATTAAAACGATGATGATGAAAATAATGACCTTTTGATGATGTTTGGTAGGGAAAAAGGAAAGATATGGTACATAAAATAATAAGGGTGATGATCTATAATGATGGTGTATGTTACAGCAATGATGATACATGATAATACAAAAGTTGATAGGGACGGTACATTGGATTCTAAATCCAAAAGACAATAGCTCCTTCAATTCGTGGATCGGACTGTTTGTGATAAGTGAATTTGCGAATGAACTAGTTAGATATGTGGGCTGAGATAATATGATTTTCAGCTGGGCCGGAGGCCACTAATTTAATTGTTGGGCCGTATTATTTTCTGATATTATAAATGGACTAGTGAATATTGGGCTTAGGATATGTTGGGCTTGGGAACTAGTGGTGGGCCGAAAGAAATGCAGACGAGTGATGATATAAAACAATCGAGTATGATAAGGATACATGATAGAATTAGGATGGAATTACATGATGTCGATTTGTTTTTGTGGTGAAGAAAAAGAAATGAAAACGGAAACAAATGAGATATATATATATTTTTGGGTGACATTAATTCCAGAAAAACATGAAACAGATGGATGGCCTAGGGGTGTTTTAGTGAGCGAGAGGTCCTAGGTTCGAGTCCCGTCTTGGACGATTTGTTATTTTTTTTGAGACTTTAAAGGTAGTTCCATTATCAATTTATTATTATTATCATTATTATTAGTTTTATTATTATTATGATTGTAATTATAATTATTATTGTTAATGTATCTATTATTATTTTTAATATGATTAGGATTATTATTAGTATTATTTATTAGTTATTATGATTATTATTATTATTATTAATCTAAGTATCATTATCATTAATATTAGTATATTAGGAGTACCCTTTACATTAATTTTTGTACTATTAATTATGAACACTAAAAATTTCTATTTAAAATGATAATTATTATTAAACTTACCAATACTATTGAAAATGCTATTTTTGTTAAAACTATTATTTTTTACTTTATCATTACTAATAGAATTACCATTTTTACTAAAATTACTATTATCAGTATTATTATTATCCTTAAACTAGTATTACTATAATTGATAATTTTTTTACAAAACAAATGAAATATATATATATATATATATATATATATATATATATATATATATATATATATATACAGATATATTTACTAAATAAAGTATAATAATACTACATAAAATTTCGTTTTAACTAGTAACATTAATTAAATATCAAATAAGTATCATAATGTAAAATAAGTATTAATAAAACTATATATATAAGAACATTAATCTTAATACATAAAATAATAGATATACACTTGTTTGATTACAATTATTTGTTTTAATATAAATACAAATGATATAGGTTCGTGAATCCGAGGCCAACCCTGCATTGTTCAATGTCGTCATATGTATTTTTACTACAAAATACAGTATTGTGAGTTCATTTGATTCCCTTTTACTCTTTACATTTTTGGGACTGAGAATACATGCGCTGTTTTTACAACTGCTTTATTAAATGCTTTTGAAATATATTTTGAACTGCGAATACATGAATTGCTTTTATAAATGTTTGACGAGATAGACATAAGCAAAACATTCCTCGAATGAATTATTATGCAGACAGAAGTTCTGCGGATTATTGTTGAATTATGTGGACATGATAATTGCCACCATTGAATTATGTGGACATGATAATTGCCACCATTGAATTATGTGGACATGATAATTGCCACTATTGAATTATGTGGACATGATAATTGCCACCAATTGATATGAATGTTATGTATCGAGTGAATGATTTTATACACAGGTTATGTGTATGTTATTTTTGTGCACGAGATATGTGTACGGTTACTAAGATTTATGAAAAATGATTTTCGTACACGAGAAAGGTGTACTGTATTTAAAAGATATCGCATGTACATTACAGATGGGTATAGGATTCGGGCCCATTTGTACCATGCAGGATTTAAATCTTGTGGTCTATCAAAATAATGAATTTTATTGTTTTATGATAAACCTATGGACTCACCAACCTTTTGGTTGACACTTTTAAACATTTTTATTCTCAGGTATGAAAGAAAGCTTTCGCTGTGCAATTGTTCATTGTAAAGACATTATTTGGAGTCGATCATCGCAATGGGACCAGATGTTGATGACTTCGTCCAGATGGATTAGGACGGGGTATGACAGAATTAAGGCCTGTATCCAAGAAGTTTAATGCCTATGTTGATGCGGTGAAGGACCATGAAATCAACAAGGTGATGGAAGAGGTTATCAAAGGTTGTAGTCTGACGCCACCGTACCCCGACATTGTACAGAAAAATTTGAAGGAGGGTACAACCGTGGTGCTCCTTGAAGCCGAAGAGGCCATCACGTCCATCCCGATCCCCTTAGTAGATGCCTTTGCCGCGGATCCGAGTATGTCCATCGATGGGTTCCTTAAGGAGGATTTTTAGGTTTAGCTGGTAACCGTTTGCGCCGTAAGTCCTATGTTTAGGCAGGCAATTGTAAATACAACATTTGAGCCCTAAGTCCCGTGTCGGGCAGGCACTTGAAACAATCATTATTTGTAATAACCTAGATTTATTATTATATATGAATGTGTTACGCATGCGTTGTTTATTAATTGCTTATATATCGCGAATTAAAACAAAGGATGAACCGCATGCCCATGCGCATAGTTAACCAAAACTCATGCGCATACGCTGGTACTGCGTAAAATAAACCAACATTTTAGCAATTTTACCTTTAACAGTTTAGACTCAAAAGCTACTGCGTTATTGCTTTGTCATGTGCTAGAGGTGCACTTTAGCTGTATGGTAACCAACGCAACTAAAAACAAACCAATGCTTTTATACTTAAGAGTTCCTCAAGCAAACTAATAATGCTAAAAATGAACATATATTTCATCGCATTATCCCTCAAGAAATACAAGCTTTTAGTTGCAGTTGTCCTATTTACCAGGAATATTTGTTTAAAAATTAAAAGGAGAAGACAAAAGATAGATTCGACGAATTGAAGACGCAAATGACCAAAAAGCTCAAAAGTACAAAGTACAATCAAAGTGGTTCAAATTATTGATGAGAAACGTCTCAAAATTACAAGAGTACAAGACGCAAAACGCAAAGTACAAGATATTAAATTATACGAAAGGACGTTCGAAAATCCGGAACCGAGACATGAACCAACTTTCAACGTACGAAGCAACGGATCGGAAATTATAAATTAATTATGTATATAAATATAATATAATATATAATTAATTATATAAATTATATATTTATATTATATTTATAATAAAATCCGTCGGCAGACTAAGATCCAAACTTGTGTGAGCTGGAATCCACAGCTCCGCACTCCGGAGCTCTGAAGAGTAAAATCCACCGCACTCGCGAAGCATAGAATTCTATAAAAGTCCATGCAATTCGACGGTTTTTATATACCTTTTATATTTTATATATATTTTTCTTTCCCCATTTTTATGTATCAAGTATCACTCCAAATCGTAATCTCAATTTGTAATTTTAATTTTAAGTTAGTGATAATAATAAGGATCGATTAGTCGAATGTTTTAAAGTTTTGTAAGTCGAAACTCTGTCCGTGTACCACTACGCTAATAACACCCACTGTAAGTTATATTTATGTTATTTTCATTAATGTCTCGTAGCTAAGTTATTATTATGCTTATTTAATGCCGAAGTAATCATGATGTTGGGCTAAATACTAAAATTGGGTAATTGGGATTTGTACCATAATTGGGGTTTGGACAAAAGAACGACAGTTGTGGAAATTAGACTATGGGCTATTAATGGGCTTTATATTTGTTTAACTAAATGATAGTTTGTTAATTTTAATATAACGATTTACAATTGGACATACCTATAAATAACCATATACACTCAATCGGACACGATGGGAGGGATATTTATATGTACGAATAATCGTTCATTTAACCGGACACGGGAATGGATTAATAGTCTATGGAATTATTAAAACAAGGGTGAAATTATGTACAAGGACACTTGGCATAATTGTTAACAAAGTATTAAAACTTTGGATTACACGCAGTCGACATCCTGGTGTAATTATTAAACAAAGTATTAAGACCTTGTTACAGTTTAAGTCCCCAATTAGTTGGAATATTTAACTTCGGGTATAAGGATAATTTGACGAGGACACTCGCACTTTATATTTATGACTGATGGACTGTTATGGACAAAAACCAGACGGACATATTGAATAATCCAGGACAAAGAACAATTAACCCATTGGAATAAACTAAAATCAACACGTCAAACATCATGATTACGGAAGTTTAAATAAGCATAATTCTTTTATTTCATATATAATTCCTTTATTTTCATATTTAATTGCACTTCTAATTATCACATTTTTATTTATTGTCATTGTATTTAATTGCACTTTTAATTATCGCACTTTTTAATTATCGCAATTTTATTTCATCGCACTTTTATTTATTGAAATTTCATTATCGTTATTTACTTTACGCTTTAAATTAAGTCTTTTATTTATCTAATATTTTACATTAGGTTTTAACTGCGACTAAAGTTTTAAAAAATCGACAAACCGGTCATTAAACGGTAAAACCCCCCTTTATAATAATAATATTACTTATATATATATATATATATATATATATATATATATATATATATATATATATATATATATATATATATTTGTATTTTTATAAATTAAAACTAATATAGCGTTAAGCTTTGTTTAAAAGATTTCCCTGTGGAACGAACCGGACTTACTAAAAACTACACTACTGTACGATTAGGTACACTGCCTATAAGTGTTGTAGCAAGGTTTAGGTATATCCATTCTATAAATAAATAAATATCTTGTGTAAAATTGTATCGTATTTAATAGTTTTTCCTAGTAAAATATAAGCTATTTCATATACGCCTCGCATAACATCAAGTATTTTTGGCGCCGCTGCCGGGGAACATTCTTGCTTAAACGCCGGAAGCGCAACGCTAATTTTATAAAAAAAAGTAGTTTTTACGTTATTTTTGTAGAAATATATTTACATAAGTTTTAAATATCAAAAATATAAAAACATAAAAAAAATATATATATATATATCTTTAAGTCTTTTTTTTTAAAAAAAAGGTATTTTTAGTTATAAAATACTCATAAGTGATTTTTATTTAAAATATAAGTTTTAGTTATATTATAAAACATTTTTTTTAACAGAAAATTAAAAAAACAAAACATAAAAAAAAATCTGAACCTGAACCCTCCGCGACTCGCGGAGCTTTTGAACTGGGACTAACCGCACTCGCGGAGGTCCTCTGACAGGTCAAACATCGTACAGCAATTAATACGATTAGAGTTTAAATTAATTATTAATTTTATTATTAACCCTAATTAAGTTTTATTATTTAATTAGTTATTAGTTTAAGTTTATTTTGTATTTTTAATTTATTTAGTTTTATAAATTATAAAATTAATACTTTTATAAAATAAATAATATAAAAATAATTTTTTTTAAAAAATTGTACTTTTTACAACTTTAAGTATATTTTTTTATATTTTGTACTCTTTTAATTGTTTTAGCGTAATTTTTGTATTTTTCGCTCATATTTAGTTTTAAGACATAGTTTTTGCCATAGTTATTTTTACTTCTAGATTTTTAGGCTTTGCCGTAAAATCCCTTACGTGTTTTTTCTTTAGACTAAGATCTAGGTGCTTTAGAATTTTGCGACGCTGTTTTTATATTTTAGTACCTTATTAAGATATTGCCATTTGAGATATAGTTTTTCTTTTAAGCTTTAATATTTTCAGACGCAACTTTTAATTTTTAGTTTTTAGTGCCTTTTTAAGTTTAGACGCGCTACTTTATTATTTTTATTTTTCGACGCCTATTATTTTTCGCCTTTTTTCGACGTTTTTCGACGCGCTCTTTTTCTCTCTTATTTCTCGCCATTCTAGTTTTTAAGACTTAGAATTTTCTCTATTTCTTATCTAATATTTCTTTAAATTTCAAACGAAAAATTGTTTTAAGTGGTTAAATTGATAGACATCAAAATTTTCTGGTTCGTAGTAATAGTTGGATTTGTACGTGGACCGGGTTATTGGAGCCAAACAGTACTCAATTATATTGAGACCAAACGAATCCTGCCCCTCTGGTGCATCTTTTGGCTATTCGAAACGTGGGCAAAATCAGAAAAGTCTATTAATTGGATAACTTATATAATTTTTCTTTCTTTTTAAAAACTAATAGGATATTCAGTGAATGCACCGAGCAAAACGTTCACCACCGTTTGTACGTTCACCACCTGTAACTCGATCAAGACATCTAGCAAATATTGTCGCCGTTGATTTTTCTTTAGAATCGTCATCCAGTCGACCAAGTACTTCAATTCAAATTTTCGATAATCCATTTTTTGAACCCGACCTCACAATTGAGAATCCGGAGAATATTCAGGGACGATTCATAGATCCTGAACCACTAATCTTTCCTCCGGAACCACCAATCATTCAAACAGAGATTGTTGAGGAACCAACCATTAAATCAGAATCCTCTAGTGATTCAGATTCAACAAATTCAATCATGGAGAATCTGGAACCTCTAAGTATGGAAGACCGAATGAGAGCTAAACGCACTGGCCAAGGTCACGCAATTACTCAACCAGACATAAATGCGCCAGATTATGAAATCAAAGGACAAATTCTACACATGGTAACTAATCAATGCCAATTTAGTGGTGCGCCGAAGGAAGATCCAAATGAACATCTTCGTACCTTTAATAGGATCTGCACACTATTTAAAATAAGAGAAGTGGAGGATGAACAGATATATCTCATGTTATTTCCCTGGACTTTAAAGGGAGAAGCCAAAGATTGGTTGGAATCATTACCTGAAGGGGCGAGTGATACATGGGACGTTTTAGTTGAAAAATTTCTTAAACAATTCTTTCCGGCATCTAAAGCTTTAAGACTTCAAGGAGAAATTGTTACGTTCACACAGAAACCAAATGAAACTCTATATGAGGCATGGACCAGATTTGGAAAGTTATTGAGAGGATGTCCGCAACATGGTTTAGACACCTGTCAAATAGTACAAATATTCTATCAAGGATGCGACATCACTACAAGAAAAGACATAGACATAGCAGCTGGTGGTTCTATTATGAAGAAAACAGAAACTGATGCTTATAAAATTATTGATAACACTGCTTCCCACTCACATGAGTGGCACCAAGAAAAAGATATCGTTAGATCATCTAAAGCAGCTAGAGCCGATTCTAGCCATGACTTAGATTCCATTTCTGCAAAGATAGATGCTGTCGAGAGACGAATAAAAAAGATGACTAAGGATATACACTCAATACGAATAAGTTGTGAGCAGTGTGGAGGACCACATTTGACAAAAGATTGTCTCAGTATTGAACTAACAATGGAACAAAGAGAGAATGTTTCATACATAAACCAAAGGCCTGGAAATAATTATCATAATAATTATCAACCGCCAAGACCAATTTACAATCAAAACCAGAATTATAATCGAAATGTTCCATACAACAACCAACAAGGTCCTAGCAATCAACAACTATCCAATAATACTTTCAATCAGCAAATACCTAATTTTCAAAACAAACCACCACAAACCGATGATAAAAAGCCAAATTTAGAAGATATGATGACGAAGCTAGTTGAATCTCAAACTCAATTTTTCACATCTCAGAAGCAAACCAATGAACAAAATGCTCAAGCATTTCGAAATCAACAAGCTTCTATTCAAAATTTGGAACAAGAAGTAAGTAACCTAGCAAGGTTAATAGGTGAAAGAAAACCGGGAAGTCTACCTAGTGATACAAATGCTAACCCCCGGAATGAAACAGCTAAAGCCATTACCACAAGAAGTGGTATTACACTTAAACCATCTGAAATACCTGTAATTTCTGAGGAAGCTATTCCTACTCCACAAGAACCACAACCTGATCAAGATAAGGAAAAAGAACCGGTAGTTGAAAAGGTTAATGAAGATAACACAGTTAAGGCTAAACTTTATGTTAAACCATACCAACCACCACTTCCTTACCCGAGTAAAATGAGAAAAGAGAGACTTGAAGCCGAGCAATCCAAATTCTTGGATATGTTTAAACAGATAAATGTAAATCTTCCTTTCATTGATGTAATTTTAGGAATGCCTAGATATGCTAAATTTCTGAAAGATTTAATCACAAATAGAAAGAAAATGGAAGAACTCTCGGCTGTTACTATGAATGCTAATTGTTCAGCAGTGCTGTTGAATAAGATACCAGAAAAATTATCTGATCCAGGAAGTTTCACAATTCCATGTTTTCTGGGTAGTCTTAGTTCAATAGAAGCATTGGCAGACTTAGGTGCTAGTATAAATTTAATGCCGTATTCATTATACGCTAAACTAGACCTTGGAGAATTGAAACCAACAAGAATAAGCATACAACTAGCCGATAGATCAGTAAAATATCCTAGAGGGATAATGGAGAACATGCTAGTTAAAGTTGGTACTTTAGTATTTCCAGTAGATTTTGTTATCCTGGACATGGAAGAAGATTCTCGAGTACCTCTCATATTAGGAAGACCATTCTTAAACACGGCTAAAGCAATAATAGACGTGTTTGGTAAGAAACTGACCCTAAGTATAGAGGACGAGAGTGTTACCTTTTCAGTTGATAGAGCCATGCAACAACCGCAATCTGCAGATGATACATGTTATAGATTCACATGCAGAATTGTTAGAAGAATTTCCAGAATTACAAGGAACAGGAGAATGTTCTTTAGGAGAAAGTACTGAACCAATTGATGAAACTGAAATGTTAGCTACACTTATGGCTAATGGATATGAACCAACAACAGAAGAAATTCAAATGCTAAAAGAAGAAGACAGATATCGATATAAATCATCAATAGAAGAACCACCGACATTAGAGTTAAAGCCACTTCCAAACCATTTGGAATATGCTTATTTACATGGTGAATCTAAATTACCTGTAATAATATCGTCTTCTCTTACTGAAAATGAAAAATCTCAACTTATTTCTGTGTTAAAAGCTCATAAACCAGCTATTGCATGGAAGATTCATGACATTAAAGGAATAAGTCCTTCGTATTGCACACATAAAATCCTTATGGAAGAAGGTCATAAAACGTATGTGCAACGCCAAAGAAGACTAAATCCTAATATGCAAGATGTTGTTAAGAAAGAAATTATTAAACTGCTTGATGCAGGTTTAATTTATTCAATTTCTGATAGTCCATGGGTAAGCCCAGTTCAATGCGTGCCTAAGAAAGGTAGCATGACTGTCATCACAAATGAGAAAAATGAGCTTATTCCTACTAGGACTGTAACAGGATGGCGTGTTTATATTGATTATAGAAAATTAAATGACGCCACAAGAAAAGATCACTTTCCCTTACCTTTTATTGATCAAATGTTGGAAAGATTAGCCGGAAATAGTTACTATTGTTTTCTTGATGGTTTTTCCGGATATTTTCAAATTCCAATAGCACCCGAGGATCAAGAGAAAACCACATTCACGTGCCCTTATGGTACTTTTGCTTACAAACGCATGCCATTTGGACTTTGCAACGCCCCTACAACCTTTCAAAGGTGCATGATGGCAATTTTTCACGACATGATAGAAGAATGCATGGAAGTTTTCATGGATGACTTTTCAGTCTTCGGTGATACATTTGAATCATGTCTAGTTAATCTTGAACGAATGCTTATTAGATGCGAACAATCAAATCTAGTACTTAATTGGGAGAAATGTCATTTCATGGTTAAAGAAGGCATCGTTCTTGGACATAAAATTTTAAAGGAAGGAATTGAAGTGGATAGAGCTAAAGCAGATGTAATTGCTAAACTTCCACATCCCACCAATGTTAGAGGAGTTAGGAGTTTTCTAGGGCATGCCGGTTTTTACCGACGTTTCATAAAAGATTTTTCTAAAATTACCACTCCTATGAATAAACTCCTAGAAAATGATGCTCCATTCATCTTTTCAGATGAATGTATCAAATCTTTTAATATTCTTAAAGAAAAACTCACTAATGCGCCGATCATGATAACACCAAATTGGAATTTACCGTTTGAACTAATGTGCGATGCAAGTGATTTTGCAATGGGAGCCGTTTTAGGACAAAGGATTGAAAAACGATTTCAACCTATATATTATGCTAGTAAGACGTTACAAGGAGCACAAGCAAATTACACAACTACTGAAAAAGAACTCCTTGCTATTGTCTTTGCTTTTAATAAATTTCGTTCATATCTCGTTCTAGCTAAAACAGTGGTCTATACTGACCATTCTGCTCTTAGATACCTATTTTCAAAACAAGATGCCAAACCAAGATTAATCCGTTGGATCTTACTCTTACAAGAGTTCGATATTGAAATCCGAGATAAAAAGGGAGCATAAAATCTCGCAGCTGATCATCTTTCTCGTCTTGAAAATCCTGAATTAGAAGTTCTAAATGAATCGGCCATACAAGACAACTTTCCTGATGAATATCTATTGAAGATAGATTATAATGAAATTCCATGGTTTGCAGACTATGCAAACTACTTAGTATGTGGATTCCTTGAAAAAGGATTATCGTACCAAAAACGAAAGAAATTCTTTAGTGATATAAAACACTATTTCTGGGAAGATCCACATTTGTTTAAAAGTTGTCCAGATGGAGTAATACGCCGATGTGTATTCGGAGATGAAGCTAGTAAAATTTTAAACCATTGTCACACAGGACCAACAGGAAGGCATTATGGGCCTCAACTCACAGCAAGAAAAGTTTATGATGCTGGATTCTATTGGCCTACAATTTACAAAGACGCACACCTTCTTTGCAAATCCTGTGATGCATGTCAAAGGGCCGGAAAAATAAGTCAACGTGATGAAATGCCACAAAATGTCATTCAAGTATGTGAAGTATTTGACATTTGGGGTATTGACTTTATGGGTCCATTTCCAAAATCTCATAATAATCTCTTCATTCTCGTTGCCATTGAGTATGTATCTAAATGGGCGGAAGCACAAGCTCTCCCAACTAACGATGCACGAGTTGTAGTCAACTTTTTAAAAAATCTTTTTGCAAGGTTCGGAACACCGAAAGCTTTAATAAGTGATCGGGGAACTCATTTCTGTAATAACCAACTTGAGAAAGTTCTCAAAAGATATAGAGTAACTCATAAAATCTCCACTGCTTATCATCCACAAACAAGTGGACAAGTTGAAAATACCAACCGAGCTTTAAAACGTATTCTAGAGAAAACCGTAGGATCAAATCCGAAGGAATGGTCCATAAAATTAGAGGATGCACTCTGGGCTTTTAGAATAGCCTACAAAACTCCAATTGGAACAACACCTTTTAGACTCGTTTACGAAAAAGCATGTCATCTTTCAGTAGAAATTGAACACAAAGTATTTTGGGCTTTGAAGACATGTAATCTTGATTTACATGAAGATGGACGTCTACGGTTAAGTCAATTAAACGAATTAGAAGAATTAAGACATGAAGCATACGAAAATTCGTTAATCTATAAAGAAAGAACGAAGAAATGACATGATAAAAGAATCAGAAGTTCAAAAGAATTTAAAGAAGGAGACAGAGTTCTTCTTTTCAATTCACGATTCAAGCTATTTCCTGGAAAATTGAAATCAAGATGGTCTGGACCATTCATAGTCAAAAGAGTTTTCCCGTACAGAACAGTAGAATTGATAAATTCAAATGGGATTGAATTTAAAGTTAATGGTCACAGAGTTAAACATTACATAGATAGTCCAATGGAAGTTGACAACAAAGTTAATCACAATTTCAACACCACAGCTAACTAAGTGTGGGGAGAATCAAGTCTTTAAAGGATAATATGTATTTCTGTTAGAGTTAGATTTTCTGTTTTCGTGTAGTTCTCGGAAATGGAACCCGAATGGTCTTTCCCTAGCAGACCCAAAAGAACTTGTCTTCTCCCCCCATTCTGAATTTTTATTTTTTTTAGGTTTTACGAGATGAAGACTTCCTGTGAACTAAACCATGGTCTAATGCTACACGCTTTGATCACTAAACGTAATAATGACACCCTTCCAAGTGAAATAGTATCATTAATCAGAAGTAAATTGGACAGAGTAAGAAAAGAATCCAGATGCGAAAATAATAAGTTACAGTTTGGTAAAGGAAAATCAAAATCCGCAGCGAAAAGAAGAGCACGACACCTTGAATGATGTCACAAATGCGTAAAATGGTCACACGAAGGAAAATGCTCGACGAATCAGACATATTCCAATACCGAGTTCGTTACTTTATGCAGAGATGGACCGTTCATATATTTAGAAGAAAAAACGTTGAATGCTCGAGGTTACGCCTATGTAGCTATGGAAAACCAATTAGTCCGACTATCTTATGAGTGGGCTAGAGCATATCACTAAGAATACTATCTCACAGGTAAGTTTGTACAGTTTTTATTTTTATTTTTATTTTTAACCTTTTGATAATAAACGCTAATTTGTTCGCTATAAAGTATTAAATTGGTATTCGATAAAATTAGGTCTTGCAACCAAAATTATTGATATCATACAAAAATTTATTACATCACTGCGAAATTTACCGTTTATTCTTAAGGTATAAATATCTTTAATCAATCAACCCAAAATATTTCAAAAATTCGTCATGAGTTAAACTAGGTTATGTAATCGAAATTACTTTACCGAAAAGAGGGGCGTATATTTTTGATAATATTTGATTGATTAAAGTGGGATGAAAGACCAAAAAGATTTTTAATTTTATTTTTACTTTGTTTTTAAAATTAGTATTAAAATAATATTGTAAAATTTTTAAATCAATATATTTAAAATTGTAAATATTTGAAAAAATTAATATTTTTAATATAAGTTTGTATGTATAAAAATATATATAATATAAATTTGGTGTGATTTTTTAAATTTTTAATATGAATTTTTAATTTTATGCATTTTAAATTTAAGTTTGGTGTAAATTTAAAAACAAAAATTTACTTTATTTTGCTAAGTTAAAAATATGATTTTTAAAATTCGTTGTGAGTTGAAGACCAGGTCGTTGAACCGAAATTGCTTTACCCGAGGGAGGGACGAGAACTTTTATTATCATTATTTTTAATCTTATTGAACTAAAGTATGCCAAAAACATTAAAAAAACCCAAAAATCTTTGCTTTTAAAACAATGTTTTGAAATGACGAAATTTTAAAATTTTGTCGAGGGACGGACTAGGACATCGTTCCGAAACAACCTCGTCCTAAATAAAAGGAAAAACAAAATTTTAAATTTAATTTATGTTTTATTAGTATAAGGTTTTATATATATAAAAAAAAAAAAACCACCACGATTCGCGAAGGTTTAAATGGCCCCACCACCGCACTCGCGGAGGTCAAAAAAACCAGAACCATATCTGGTAAATTTCTCAAGGAATTACTCAAGGAAATTGGTAAATTTCTACACCTAAACACCATTTAATCCGAATTTTTAGTGTCCTTGAACAATTTAATGCCTAATTCGATTTTGATGCTTTCTAGTGTAATAATGCTTTAATTGTTTGTGTATTATGCTTGTATAACCTAGATTGATGCTATTTAACATGATTAGAAGCTTTGAACTTCAATTTTTGAATAATCTGGGGTTTTTGTTCTTGAGCAAAATTAGGACTTTTTGATATAAACAGGTTATGGCCGAATTTTGTTGTTAGTTTATGCTAAATTGAGTAGTGTAACAAGTTTAGGTTGCTAAATGATCAAAACTTTGATCCTAAACATGATTTATGAAGATTAAAGTGGACTTTTTAAACCAAAATTGCATGAACTTGATTTAATTGATATGAATGCCATGAGGAACTTATTTAATTGTTATAATGATTGTTTTTGACATGTTTTAAAAGATAAATGCCAAGGAACTTTGTATACATTTTTATAAAAGTATATTTGTAAAAGTGTAGAATTGTTAATATTTTGAAAATGTGTATAGAGTTTAATGTGGATTAAACATATCATTGTAATTGTTTAGATTTATGATTTTGCTAAAACTAATGCATATTTGGATACACAAAAATTGCGTTTGATATATTTTGCAGACTGAAAGGGGTGAATCTTCATCCCAGGCTCGCAATGCTCCTCCGAAAGATGCAGATCAACAGGAAATTAATAACCAATACCGACAAGATATGCCTCACCCAATTGTTTCATATTCAGACATTCATGAGGCAGATTTACATCCGAATTTGAGATTTGATAGATATTGGATAGACTATCCAAAATATCAAAAGAACCTGCACAACCTTGTGTCTAATAATGTTGAGGTACCCAGAGTTATAGATTGGGAACCATTAGAGGTAGTGGAATTGGCAGAGCCAATCAGGGAATTACTTACTCAAAGGTATGGTAATTCTACTTTTAGTGATTGGGTACGTTTATTCAACATGCGTAGACCTGTGTATAGAGAATGGTGTATAGAGTTATTATGTACTATTGAAATAAATGATCAGGTAGATACTTTAACCGATCGTAGTTTTCTTAGATTTTTATTAGGAGGGGAGATGCGCCATATGTCTTTACTAGATATGGCTCGGGCTTTACGTATATATACGCCCGAGGAGCTAGCATCTTATGATTGTCAGAGGTTAATAGTTTATAGTAGGAGGGTGGATGAGAATTTTGATACGAATGACGTATGGAGTAGGATGACTAGCCATCGCCGATTCCAGGGGAATTATACTCTTACTTTGATATTGATAGAGCTGAATTAAGAGTAATCCATAGGTTTTTAGCCAATTCGATTACACAACGTGGTAAGAATAAGGAAAAGGTAAATGAACATGATTTGTTTTACCACATGTGTATTCGAGACCCACAGAGCACTGTAAGTATACCTTTTTGTGTGGGTTATTATTTATTAACTATGGTTAGGGGTATGAGGCGTGGTAGCATAATAGGAGGTGGTATATTTATTACTTTAATTGCTGAATATCTCGGTGTGGATAGAAGTCGAGGGGATTATTAATGGCAGAACCAGAACCCCGCGATAGAATAGATTTGCGTGTTTATCATGGTGCTAAGGTCTTAAAGAAACGAAACAACGCGGCAGCACGTTATGATGGCAGGCATCCACAGGTTAAGAGAGATCAACAGCAAGGTCAACCGGGAGGGGGTAATCCAATGACGGAAATGCAAATTTTTATGTATCGACACGAGTATGAAATGGCTAGATAAAAAGCATTTCAAGATTGGCAGTATCATCAAAGCCAAATCATAAGTCATTGTACACACGTAGGTAGAAACTACATTCCTACCGTTATGCCGAATTTGCTCCTTGGTCTTTAGAGAGCCGACCACCATATCCTACATATGACCCGGCCCAAGCATTTTACAGCATCTATGGATACGCTTGGGACCCATACTGGAACCATCCTCCTCATCCGTAATTTTCTATTTTTGTTTATTTTATTGTAATGTTACTAATTCTTAATTTTCTTATTTCTTATTTCTTATTTTATTATTATAATAGCTTTAGTAATTTTCTAACTTTATTAGATTTTAATAATTTTTGAATGTGGTGTGAAAACCCAACTTCAAAAAGATGTATATATGTGTTTGTAGTTTATCTCATGTACAAAACAGGGTAAAACAGCGCATTTTCAAAGATTGGCATTAAGTTCAGCAAAAGCTATTAATTTTGACGACAAAACGAAAAACAAATGTGATGTACCAACAGACGGAATGAACAAATGATGTGCACCATTTATCATTCAGCAAACAAACGCCAATATATTTGGAAACTTTGGTAAAATTTAATCATTTTTCTACGCTAATCACCCTCAATAATTTAAATTGTTACTGATTTCTTGCAAATGAGGGCATTGCAATATCTTAAGTGTGGGAAGGGGTTAAATTCTTTCGGATTTTTAAAAATTTTTAACTTAAACACTTGGTTACCATTAAAAACACTAGTAACGCAGTAGTTGTATTAGAATCTAGTGCTCTCTGATAATAAAGAACAACCCTAGTCTTATATACTGACTACCCAATTCTAGTAAAAAATTTCAAAATTTTCAATTAAATGAATTCAAAATCATGTTTATACATATTTATGAACGATAAAACTAGGTGTTAACACCGAAATTATTGTTACCTCGGAAAGGACATAAATTGAGAAACAAACCAAAATGTTAGAATTCATTTAAAATGGAATAGAGGACAATAAAAAGGCAAATAAAAGAAAGAAATAAATAAAAGCTGAGTGTGGGAAGCATTCACCAAGTTCTTTAAAACATATATCACATATCTGTACAAGCTTATTGCAGGTACTTTTGTTTTGGACTAAACTAATCAGTTTTACCCGATTTATTGTAAAACTTTTGAAAGAAAGATGGATCTACACGACGAATCAATTCCATCATTAAAAGGAAGTAAAGTCTTCCGAAAAAGACACGCGCTTCTTGATTTAGGTCAAGAAGTTGTCGTCCAGACCAGCTGTAGGTTGACGAAAAATCTAGAAAAGTCATCTCTAAAATCAGCAGGAAATCCACGGACCTCAGCATCAAACAGGGTCGCCAAGTGGTCAGACTTATCCTAACCATGAGAGGATCTGTCTCGTAAAATGGGGAGGGCGCCGTGCAAATTAGCTTGATAAGACTAATGAATCAGACCCCCAGAAAAGGATAATCTCCTTAAAGATTAAAAATCAGCATTTAAGCCTGATATTACTCAATCCTTGAGATTGACCTTAAAGATTGAGAATTACAAACTCATAGAATTCGATGATATCTAAACTCGAGCTTGAACGAGAAAATATTTTGATCAAAATTACAAACCGATTTGTTTTCTGAAAACCTATTTTTAATGCGTTCATTACCATTGAACGTAAAATCCTAGGAATTCACCTGGAATTCATTAGGTCACCTGAACCAAATCGGGTGTCAACCGTAAGAACGGTGGTTGCATAGTATGGTCAAAGACAGGACCTTGTGCTAAACCGGAAAATTATAAGGGTGAGCTTTACTATTGCTCTTACCAAGGATAGTAATTGCATCCGACACGTTATAGACCATAATTAAAAGCATGTCAGGGGACATTGCCTTAACAGTTGCTTGTTCAACGCTTTCCTTTACAACCGGACGGTAGTTTACCAAAAGGTAATATACGGAACAAGTATACTGGACGTGTTGCTTTCCCAATACAAGGTTAGCAAGTGGGTGACACAAAACCGCAAGTTTTGAAACTAAAATTTTCAAATCTGAAACCCAACAAACCCACAAAAACAATTTGCAAACACCGGTGAAGGGTTATTCCGGAAAACTTATCTAGGGTAAAAGCTAGATTTAATTTTCAAAAGATCAAATGTTTTCATAAAGATCCAATTTCCTAACGGATCTAAATTTTTATAGTCATGTGGGACTGTAAACCACAACGTTACTATCATTGTTCATACCGCCGTAATGAAATCACTGATGTACAAAGTGTGAAGAATAAAGAAGTGATTCTAGTATATTTCAAGACTATATTGCTTGAGGACAAGCAACGCTCAAGTGTGGGACTATTTGATAATGCTAAAAACGAACATATATTTCATCTCATTATCCCTCAAGAAATACAAGCTTTTAGTTGCAGTTGTCCTATTTACAAGGAATATTTGTTTAAAAATTAAAAGGTGAAGACAAAAGACAGATTCGATGAATTAAAGATGCAAACGACCAAAAAGCTCAAAAGTACAAAGTACAATCAAAGTGGTTCAAATTATTGATGAGAAACGTCTCAAAATTATAAGAGTACAAGACGCAAAACGCAAAGTACAAGATATTAAATTATACGAAAGGACGTTCGAAAATCCGGAACCGAGACATGAACCAACTTTCAACGTATGACGCAACGGATCGGAAATTATAAATTAATTATGTATATAAATATAATATAATATATAATTAATTATATAAATTATATATTTATATTATATTTATAATAAAATCTGTCGGCAGACTAAGATCCAAACTTGTGTGAGCTGGAATCCACAGCTCCGCACTCGCGGAGCTCTGAAGAGTAAAATCCACCTCACTCGCGGAGCATAGAATTCTATAAAAGCCCATGCAATTCGACGGTTTTTATATACCTTTTATATTTTATATATATTTTTCTTTCCCCATTTTTATGTATCAAGTATCACTCCAAATCGTAATCTCAATTTGTAATTTTAATTTTAAGTTAGTGATAATAATAAGGATCGATTAGTCGAATGTTTTAAAGTTTTGTAAGTCGAAACTCTGTCCGTGTACCACTACGCTAATAACACCCACTGTAAGTTATATTTATGTTATTTTCATTAATGTCTCGTAGCTAAGTTATTATTATGCTTATTTAATGCTGAAGTAATCATGATGTTGGGCTAAATACTAAAATTGGATAATTGGGCTTTGTACCATAATTGGGGTTTGGACAAAAGAACGACACTTGTGGAAATTAGACTATGGGCTATTAATGGGCTTTATATTTGTTTAACTAAATGATAGTTTGTTAATTTTAATATAAAGATTTACAATTGGACATACCTATAAATAACCATATACACTCAATCGGACACGATGGGCGGGATATTTATATGTACGAATAATCGTTCATTTAACCGGACACGGGAATGGATTAATTATCTATGGAATTATTAAAACAAGGGTGAAATTATGTACAAGGACACTTGGCATAATTATTAACAAAGTATTAAAACCTTGGGTTACACGCAGTCGACATCCTGGTGTAATTATTAAACAAAGTATTAAGACCTTGTTACAGTTTAAGTCCCCAATTAGTTGGAATATTTAACTTCGGGTATAAGGATAATTTGACGAGGACACTCGCACTTTATATTTATGACTGATGGACTGTTATGGACAAAAACCAGAGGGACATATTGAATAATCCAGGACAAATAACAATTAACCCATGAAAATAAACTAAAATCAACACGTCAAACATCATGATTACGGAAGTTTAAATAAGCATAATTCTTTTATTTCATATATAATTCCTTTATTTTTATTTTTAATTGCACTTCTAATTATCACATTTTTATTTATTGTCATTGTATTTAATTGCACTTTTAATTATCGTACTTTTTAATTATCGCAATTTTATTTCATCGCACTTTTATTTATTGAAATTTCATTATCGTTATTTACTTTACGCTTTAAATTAAGTCTTTTATTTATCTAATATTTTACATTAGGTTTTAACTGCGACTAAAGTTTTAAAAAATTGACAAACCGGTCATTAAACGGTAAAAACCCCCCTTTATAATAATAATATTACTTATATATATATATATATATATATATATATATATATATATATATATATATATATATATATATATATATATATTTTGTATTTTTATAAATTAAAACTAATATAGCGTTAAGCTTTGTTTAAAAGATTTCCCTGTGGAACGAACCGGACTTACTAAAAACTACACTACTGTACGATTAGGTACACTGCCTATAAGTGTTGTAGCAAGGTTTAGGTATATCCATTCTATAAATAAATAAATATCTTGTGTAAAATTGTATCGTATTTAATAGTTTTTCCTAGTAAAATATAAGCTATTTCATATACGCCTCGCATAACATCACAAACCAATGCGAGAGTAATTATGCACAAGCAAACCAATGCTTGTATTTTTAAGTCGACTTGACAGCCATCTAGTCTGCGTGGCGCTTGGCTAGGGGAAAGCCAATTCCCTTCGCCTGCCGTTAATATCTAGCCTTGTAACCAAACAGGCTTCTGCCGCACGGGGGCTAGAGGACACCCCTTAAGTAGGCAGGAAACGCATAAAAAAAAGAGAATTACACATCAAAAGTATGCGCGAGTAAATATTTTAATTGGCATTAATCATGATTACAACCGCGACACATCCAAACGGACGAAAAATGCATAGAAAAAATAATGTGCTAAAATAAAATGGAGTGATCAGGTCCATCCAGCTACATATAACATTTTTTTAACAACGTCGCGTGCCAAGTGCGTTTCACAGGTTTTCCATCTAATGTCTCGAGATGGTATGCCCCGGTGTTGCTTGCTTTTGCTACCTTGTATGGACCTTCCCAACGGGGGCCCAATTTCCCAGTATCCTTCGCATGACTTGCGTCATTCTGATGCCAAACTAAGTCCCCGCACTTATAAGAGCGCGAACGCACACGCTGATTGTAGTACTTTGCAATTTTCTGCTTATTATTGGCTTCGTTTACCACCGCAGAGAGTCTGCGTTCTTCAAGCAGATTAAGATTTTCCTGCAAAGCTTCTGAGTTATTTTGCTCGTCAAAATTCTGTATGCGGAACGTTGGCACCCCCATTTCTGCGGGTACAACAGCTTCTGATCCATAGACCAAACTGAACGGAGTCTCACCAGTGCTCGCTTTGGGTGTTATTCTATGCGCCCACAAAACTTTTGGTAGTTCGTCCACCCAACCAATGCGACCATGACCCAATCTAGCTTTGATTCCAGCTACTATATCCCGGTCGGTGACTTCGCACTGGCCATTCGCCTGCGGATGTGCAACGGAAGTAAAAGTTTGCTTAATATTAAGCTCCGTGCACCAACTATGAAAAGGATCCCCCGCAAACTGCGTACCGGTATCACTAACGATTTCATTTGGTATGACGAATCGACAGACAATGTCTTCCCATACAAAATTTCGCACCCTTTTTTCTGAAATTGTTGCCATTGGTCGTGCTTCAACCCACTTCGTGAAATAGTCAATTGCAACAATCAAAAATTTGATATTTCCTGCGTGCGCAGAGTATGCATAAGATACTGATGTAAATAGCATATGGTATAAAATAAATGATAATATTACCTCGGCCTTTTGGAAATGGTCCGACTATGTCAATTGCCCATTTGCAGAATGGCCACGGTGAGGAGACTGGTATCATTAGATGCGCAGGTGCCCTGCTGATAGGTGCATGTATTTGGCAAGATTCGCATTGCTTAACTATGTGTGCGGTATCTGCGTACATAGTGGGCCAATAATAACCTAGCCGCATAATTTTTGACACAATAGACTTGTGCCCCGAATGAAGATCGTATGCACCTTTATGCACCTCGCGTATAACCTCCTCTGCCTCTTTCGGACCAATGCACCTTAAGTGCGGCCCTAAATAATTTTTTCGATATAGGACGTCACCCTCAAGGGCGTACAGTGGTGCCTTGGTGCGGACTTTATTTGCATCAACGGAATCCGCAGGTGAGGTGCTGTCCCGCAGGAAAGCAATAATAGGTGTCATCCATGTTGAGCTGGATTCCTCAACAGGTGCCACTAAAGGCATCATAACAATGAATTTCGCATGCAGTTCTTTTACAAGAAATTTCTTCCCCAGATGATCAAAGGCCAAAGCAGCCAATTTGCTAGCATCCGCCTTCTTATTTTGCCCCCGTATGACGTGGGAGATTTGAAAAGCCTCAAACTGGTCAGCAATGTTATGAACAAGAGATAAATACTGCTGCATGGCTATGTCATGCGCTTCGAAGTCTCCGCTGACTTGACTGCATACCAGCTTTGAATCCACATAAGCGTGCAGAATTTTAACATTTAATTTATGCGCAATACGCATACCTGCTAACAAAGCCTCATATTCTGCTCCGTTGTTCGTAACAGCAAAATTAAACCGAAGCACATATGTATGCTCTTCACCATCTGGGCCATTTAAAATTACACCTGCACCCACGCCAGCTGCGCTGCAGGCACTATTGGTGTATAATTTCCATGGTGACAAAGGTGGCACAAGCGTATCCTGATGCTCTGCCGATGCCTCAACATCCGCAGGTAACTCTGCTAGGTAATCCGCAAGTATTTGACCTTTAACCGCGCTGCGCGAAGAAAAATTTATTTCATGTTCTCCTAACTCAACTGCCCATTTAGCCATTCGGCCAAAAATCTCAGGCTTGTATAACACCTGTTTGATCGGTTGATCAGTTAGAACCACGATTGGATGTGCTTGAAAGTACCGGTGCAAACGCCGCGCCGTGTGGACTAGTGCATACACTAGCTTTTCTATTGGTGAATAGTTTACTTCGCTTGATGTCAGCGTCTTGCTTACGAAGTAGACCGGAATTTGCGTCTGAGAAAACCTCAGCATTATGTTTCTGTGAAATAAATAATGCATGTAAATAAAAGTGGATTACCTTTCCGCGATCTGCGAGAAGAACCGAGCTGATAGCCTCTTTCGATGCCGCAAGGTACATCGTAATCGTTTCTCTTGATACTGGCGCGGTGAGTGTTGGTAATTCTGCGAGCACCTTCTTCATCTCTTGAAATGCTGATTCTGCTTCCTGAGTCCATACGAAATCTTTTTTCTTTAAACAATTCTTCAAAGTATTGAAGAATGGCAATTGTCGATCTGCGGCTTTCGACAAAAACCGCGTGATCGCCGCAAGCTTCCCGGTTAGACTCTGCACGTCTTTCTTTGTCTTTGGAGATGGCAAACTATCAATGGCTTCAATCTTTTTGGGATTTGCCTTGATTCCCCGCGCTGTCACCGCATGACCTAGAAACTTGCCTTCCTCTTCCCCAAAACTACATTTGAGCGGGTTAAGCTTCATGTTGATTCTGCGCAGAGACGCAAACGTTTCTAGGATGTCCGCGAGCATTTCTTCTTCAGTGTTACTTTTAATTACCAAGTCATCGACGTATGCTTCAAGATTTCTACCAATTTGGTGCTTGAAGGCTGCGTCAATTACGCGCTGATAGGTCGCGCCTGCGTTCTTTAATCTGAAGGGCATCTTCGTATAACAATAAATACCTTGCGGTGTATGAAAAGCGGTTTTGTCCTCATCTTCCGCAGTCATTAAGATTTGGTGATAACCCTTGTATGCATCTAGAAAACACTTGTACCGGAAACCTGACAACGATTCCACCTTCCAGTCTATCTCCGGGAGAGGGTAGTTGTCCTTGGGACACGCTTTATTAATGTCTTTAAAATCAACACACATCTGTCAATTACCGTCGGGCTTTTTCACCAACACAGGATTAGCAACCCATGTCTGATAACGCACTTCCCGCAGAATGTTCGCTTTGACAAGGTTATCTACTTCTGCGCACAACCAATCACTGCGCTCAAGAGCCATATGCCGCTTCTTTTGTCTAACGGGTGTGAGTGATGGATTAACATTTAACTTATGTTCCGCAATATCTCGCGGAACCCCAGTCATTTCTGATTCACGCCACGCAAAAACATCTGCGTTTGCGGATAATATTCCATGTAACTTAGCCTTGGTTTCAGCTGACAAGCCTGCGCCGATTTTGATACGCTTGTCCGGATGCAATCGATTAGCTATGACCGCACTGCTTGCAAGTTGTTCTCTCATGCTGGGAATGTTTACAGGCACAACTGAACCACACAACTCGGTTGTTTGATGTGACGCAATTGTGGCAACCCCTCCCTTCGTAGTAAACTTAATCAAACCATGCACCACCGATGGTATAATGTTAAAACGTCGTATGAAATTTCTCCCAAGCAGCGCGTTGTACCGTGAAGTTGAACGAACCACATAAAAGTCAACTAACTCATGTCTGACCAACTGCAGATTCTTATCATCTGCGAGCTCTATTATTAGCTCTATCCGGCCTAGCAGCCATGAGCTTTCTCCGGAGAACCCAGATAATGTAATATCAGACTGGCGTAACTGCGTTTTAACTTCTGCAGGGAGGAAACGATAGCAATGCTCGTACATAATGTCAACGCCACTCCCGGTGTCAACATGCATGCGTTTAATTTGTACTCTACAAGTAGGGATGCGACACTTAATGATAATGGGCTCGTTAACTATGTCGATTGACATTACAGGAGGAAATGTGATTGGGAGAAGTTCCCAGTCCTGGTGATCATTGTACTTTCTCCGCTGGCTAACTTTCTCTACGTCGACCATATTAATGGTTAAGTCGGCGTTTTTTGTTTTATCGACTTTTTGCCATGCGAAAGTTTTAGCCTTCGACCCCTCCTCTGCGGATTTTCCCTTGTCCTTCTTAGGTGGTTTTAGGTGATCCAATTTACCTGTGCGCAGTGCCTCAAGCACTCGTTCCATCAAGTTTTTACATCGATTAGTGTCATGACCGTAATCATCATGGAATTCACAATACTTTGTTTTATCCCGCTTACCAAATTCTGTAAGCGGAGTTGGAACCGCAAAGGTCGCGCACACTGGTTCGGTTGCCAAAATTTCCTTTGGTGTTTTAGACAAACTTTTCAGCAGCGCATAGTTCTGATTATTGATGCCGCGCTGGTTACTGTTTCGATAATTGCCACTTGATTTTCCTTTATCACTTCGGATAGGACCACCGCTAGGAAACCTTCCGCGAGAGTTACCCCCGCGGTTTTGATCGCGCGATCGATCATCATCGTCTTTCCTTTCATTGCGCGAGCTGGCGGTGGGAATATCGTTATCTTCGCCACTCCGCATATAATCATGGCATTCTTTAAGTGCTTCAGCATAAGTTGTTTGCACCGTATGGCGCAAACGCTTGACCAACGTTGGGTGCCGCTCTGAGTTTATACCATGTATGAGTCCGGAAATCTGTTGTTCTGGCTTGAGATCTGGTATACGCAGACACTCATTAGTATATCTTGTGAGAAATTCACCCAAAGATTCCTTGGATTTCTGCACAATATCATGACATTCGATATGAGTGCGTTTGCGTGGCCTCTGATTCTGATATTGCAGCAAGAACTTCGTCCGCAGATCCATGAACCCGGATATACTACCTGATGGGAGTTTATTAAACCATTCGCGAGCAATGCCCTGCAGCGTCATGGGAAATATCTGACATGCAACCGGATCCACCCAGCCTTGGGTGCGCATTGCGCCTTCGAAACGCTGCAGGAAGTCATCCGGATCAGTTAAACCATTATAAGTACCCGGTGTGTGGGGTATCTTTGGCGCTAATGGAAACGGATATGCAGTTATATGCGGAGGAAACTTATCAAAAGTTGTTGGTAGCTCAAAAGGTGGTTTAACATGGTCACCTTTGAGCCCTGCGAAGAAACGCTTCATCATATCCTAAACAAAATCAGGTTGCGAAAATAGGTGGACCATGTCAGGAGGTGCCGCCTGCATAAATTGGCTTGCGAGATTCGCCTGCCCCTGAATACTTTGCCAAGGTTGCCCCGGCGTTTGCGGATATGACCAAGGCTGATGCGTTGGAAAAGAAGGCAGGCTTGCCGGCACAGAGTATACTGGTAGCTGAAAAGGTGCCGAAACCTGTGGCGCAGATGCCTGCGAGACCTGCATAAATTGGCTTGCGAGATTCACCGCTAGTGCCTACCAAGATGACCCTTGGATCCACTGAAGAAAAATCCAGCCGCGTGGTTGTGACTGCCGAATTTGCCCTTGGCGTTGTAATCCCATCTGGATATATCGGCTTATACCTCTGAAAAGGCTCGCCGGATACAGGTGGAGGATATGGTGCGTATCCCGCCCCCGTGATCATAACTTGCGTCTACTGATTACCAGACGGTGTATTTTGATTATCTGTTTGAGTACGTTCCGATGAGTCCCCGGAAGTCATGATAGTGTAAAAGAAAAAATTCAAAAAATTTGTGAATAATAAGCCTTATAATTCAAAACCCTTTTTTTTTTAAAAGAAAAAGCAATTAAACAGTCTTGAACTAGTTCGGCTCTCAATGAGAGCACCACTTGATCATGCATATATTTTCCATAGAGTTAATATGCATGTTCAACACGCAAAGAGGGGTTTAAGGATCTTAGAACAAGGCTATCCGGTCTGGCTACCGTGAATAACCATGGCCGATATGATGATATCGGCGGGGTGGTCAAGTGATTAAGTCCACCTCCGATAGCGGTCGCTGATCAGAAGGCCCCAAATAAGGTTGTAGGTGCTAGTTTAATAAAGAACTAACCTGTTAACCTTGAAAAGACGAGAGAAGATGCTGATGACGTAAGACGTGTAGTAAACGATGATTACGTAATGTGATCGTGTCCAGATTGATAATTAGGGTTTGTATACATATAGGCAAACCCTAATTCTAGAACCATCTACGATAGTCATAATCCTTTCCATAACAAACTCCCCAGAATCACGGAGATAATTATGAAAAAGATACCGACTTGATGACCAAGTAATCGCCGTACCGGGAACAAAGGCATTCGATACATCCCCGCATGCCACATACAAAGTACACGCATACGTATGCTAGCGAGCGCCCGCATACGTATAGAATGCGCATGCGAGTTGCGGTATCATTAATACCCGAGCCTCAACCTACTGAACTACAAACCGAGCAACGCTACAAGTGCTAAAGCAAATAAACAACTAAACCGACTTTCAAACTAATAAGAAAGTTGTAACATCTCATCCCACATTGGATATAAAAAGAAAAATATTAGTCTCTTAGACCACTCCTAATCATGACATGTTTCTTTAAAAAGATTGAGTGACACATCAACGTCACCTCAACACTTTCTTAAAAAGACTGAAAAAGACCGACTACTACCAACAATAATACACTTCTTCAAAAGAATGGGATCCACTTATCATTATTTAAATAAAAGATCACACTTAAAAAGAATAAAAATATTAATTAATAGTAAATGAGTGGATATGGACAACTTCTAAAATACTAAGGGCTCACTAAACTCATAAGTTACCGTCTTCATTGTTTTGTAAAATGACTTAAATTTTTCTGTAAAAGGACGAAAAAGACTATCAAATGCCTATAGTGTCTTTATCATATAAAAAATGACGACATGAAAGAAGTAACCGTTGGTACTAGTCTTATAAGCTTAAAGTTATGACTAAGTAATATCTCCTACCATGATTTTATTTGTTAACCTGAAAATATCCGATTAGTCCACTACTTTAACTTGTGAGGGGCGATTGTCTCTCGGGTTGTGACGGATACACGGCTTGCACATCTCTTGAAATTACTTTGAGGGTCGTTTCAAAAACATACACTAACAAAACAATAAACGAAACAACATAGTACACCCTATGTAGGGGTGTGCATGGTACGGTTTCGGACCAAACTTGTTCGGTTCGGTTTCGTCCCGAATCCCAATTTGAAGCAAAAACATGGACCGAGGACCGGATCAAATATTATCGCTTCGGTTCGGTACGGTTCGGTTATTTTTAGTGTTTTTTTGGTTTTGGACCGGTTCAGTCCGGACCAAACACAGAAAATCCGTAAAACTATGGACCAAGGACCCGACCGAAAAAGCTCGGTTCGGTTCGAAATCGGTTCGGTCCGATACGGTGTTCAGTTATTCTCGTACCATGCACACCCCTTACCCTATGGGTCTTGATCGGTTTTTCTATAGATATATATAGATAATAATGATAACTGATACAGTTACCCTTTTAATAGCTAGATATATATATCATCGTAAATCATTCAACTTTATACAGTTACATATCAATCTTTATAACTTGACATTTGTGTCTAAGATTTGAAGGACGTATTTAATACTTAATGACATGTAGGTATGCCTAATTACTCTAATAACTTAATAAGTTGCGAAATTTGAAGGTAAACAAACACACTCTAAATTACGGATATTGGTTAGATGCAAATTTGTCAGATGCGTAACATAGTATATATACGTACAACCACATCCACACGTATCAAACATGCATTTGGTAGTGATTTCTAATTTGTTTTGGATTGGCTGATGCCTCGTCATATCAACTTAACAATCTGAAGTTTCTTTCTGATCACGTGACCATCACAATGTCGCTAAACATCTTGTATTCTTGTTACTATTATTAAATTATTAATAATAATAATTGTAATTGTATTGTATGTATCCGTATATATACGGGGTATATGAGCACCCAAAAATTAAACGTTTTAGGTCACGCTTTTAAGTTATACTCCGTAATAAATTAAGTTCTGAAGATCTAAGGAGTCTAGTTCGAGCTTTTAAGAACTCGACTTATATCTTTATCGAGCTTTAGTAGCCTTATGTGATGCAATTACCTTTTTTTTTTTTCCAAGCTTAAAAACGGATGAACTTTATTAATCAAAAGAAGGTTCATTAGGAAATGAAACCTTCTAGAAACAAACCAACCAAACAAACGGAGCATTACAAAACTAGACCAATACAAAGCTCGCTAAACCAGCTAAAAACACAGTATTACGAATCACATGACAAATGAGAACCTACCTAACCGATCAACAGAAAATAAAGAATCATCTAAACACACAACGAGATCAAGCATCTTTGACGAATAGGTAACATATGTTGTCCTCGTGATAATAACTCAACTTAAAGCTTGTAATAGTTGACCTATATCAAACTGAACATATTATTCAATGTTTTTGAGCTATATGAACTCTTGAGTGAAGCTTGAACTAAAATGGGGAAGGCTCGTTTGAGCTATCAGATCTAGCTTGAGCTCAAGTAAGGTGGTTGAGTCATGTTGCTCAGCTCATTTGCAGGTTCAGACCCAACCCACATACATTTCCACTCAAAACAAGAGACAGAAATAAAAGATCAATATCAACCAAACCAACTTTCAATCAATTTAATCACAACACGAAATAACATACAAGGAAATCCAGGATGACAAAATCCGCATAACAAGTTCGTGAGTGTCGACTGACGCTTAGATCTTCTACATGACATACCCATGTAGCTTATTTATTATTGGCAAACACGATAAACTTAATCCTTCTTATACTTGGATAACATTATTAACCGAAAGCATGTAAATATCGAAGCTTCTTCATAAGCACTGCATTAAAGGTTTCATAAACTCAAGCTTTGCTTACACGAACAGTTTGGTATGGAGCTAAAACGGGCCCAGCACGGCTCTGCAGTTCCTTAGAGAAAACAGGATCAGCACCTCTTCTGTTTAGATCACTTATCTCCAATAGCTGCTTCACAAATCAATGTATTAAAAATCAATTAGATTCAGAAGAGGATGTAGATTTTCAACCCAATAACATTTGAATGGGTCAATTTTGTTTAACTTAAAAAACTCAAAAGTTATAAATTATAAAAAGCGATTGGAGCTTAGGTGAATTACTACTTATATGGCCCGCTATGAGTTGACTCAGTTAGCCAGCTTGAAATCATACACAACATGCTTGAATTAAATAGACCAATAGGTTCCTAAATCATCAACTAAAGATGATATCAATCCCTAAATTAGATTCAAAACATTAAACTGGTTTCATGATTCTTATTTAAATAAGGAAAAAAGGGTGTTCGAGACATACCTCAACGCTAATCTCACGAACAGATGATACAGGAACACCAGGAGCCTCATGTGCGAGAGCTCGCGCCCGGTGCAGGCATTTCTCCTCATTCGCCTGCACCGGCGTATAACCGATTATTGATTGCTATTCAGAATCATCATACAATTCATCATCAGACACCTCATCAAACGATCGAATATCCAGCTGATAACGAAGGATCCCCCCAATACCACCAAAACCTCTACAAAATTGAGACCCCTCTTGCGACTTATTAGTAACAAACTGAAGCGTACAACCAAACTTACGATACTCATTAGCAAACCATTCAAGCAACGACATTTTTTCTTGCACTTCAAGTTCAGCATTCGTGTTCGAATCCCTAAAGTTTTTTTGTATACCCTCTTGCTCCTTATTAAAATGCTTTATAATCACCTCACCAGTTGTTACATTCTTAAGTGTAAATCGATTAATATCAAGATTTTCCCAAACTATAAGTATATCAACCGCACCCATTTCAAGAGCCTTTAACGTATCATCCACACCAAAAACATATTTCCCGGTATCTTGACTAATCTCCTCAAAATACTTACCAATCAAACGTTTCTCCTGTATAAACTTAACGTTAGCAAGTATTTCAGCCGATAACTCTATCGCTTGATTAAACCCGTTTTCACCACCATAAGAAACATCGACAACGTTCAAGATTTTAGCCTGAAGACGCGGGTCAAACATATCAGATTGACTAAGCTCGGTTTTAAAATCAGCAGACCCTGCAAGTATCATCCCTGAAACATTAGGCTGACTAGTTGAAGGATTGATATAAAATTGAGTCGCCAGCTCAGCACACTTCCTCACGTAATTGTGTCTCTTTTCCATTCGTAAACGAGCAAATCGTAACGCAGATTGCCCTCCTCGTCCATGCTTTTTCGGTAAATCGACACTAAATTTGTGTAGTACTTCACGTGTGTTACCGCTCAAAGTTCCAAACAAGGTCCCGTTTCCATCCATAACGATAAAACCAAACTTATCATCCGATTCCAACAGTTCATTCAAAGCTTCTGTGTGAAATTTGTTATCACAAAGATAAAGAGACGCGTTAATGGGCCGAAACGGTTCGAAATCAATAGTAACTTTTTTTTCCTTTCCATCTTCGGTTACAATGGTTCCGGTGTAAAGAACGAGTCCGTTTGGGGGGACTTTGTTATAGAGCTTGAGCCGTTGTTGGGCCGATGTAATGGCACCCAAAACTGACTGACGGTTGACTCTGCTTTTTATGTTTGATGCTGTTCCGAATTCGTCTCCGAGCATTTTTGTGACACGCGAAACTTGATCGCGTGGCGGCATGATTAGAGAAATCATGCTGGTACCGTTACCACGTGCTGCTTCGAGTGCTTTAATAAGTTTTTTGATTTTCCATATCTCGATGTTCTTGTCGGTATCGTGAGCGTCAGCCATCTTTTAAGTGACTGAAACTGTCACAGCAGTTAAATAACTACCTGAAATCATTAGTTTAACAAAAAGATCAGCAGAAGGATTGTTGATTATGTGAAAGTACACAAATAATGATATCATATCTATGAAACGATGAATATTTTTAAAGGACAATTAGTAAACATAAAACTGAAATAGAATGCAAAATCATAAAAGGCACCAACAGTTTCACTAGTCATCATGTGATCATAAGTCAAAGTTATGTAACTTGAATTCTTACAATCAAACTTATAATCATTCGCAAAACCGATTTTGATCGGTTATGATGTAAATAATCAGATTTTGTGGGGGAAAAAAATTAAATCTTATTAAGGTTGTATGTAAAAGTGTAAAAACAACTAAATTATTAGGTCTTAATCAGCTGATAATCAATTTTTGTTTAAATACATCGTTTTGAATCAAATCACAATCATAAAAGTGCCAGAGAAAAATTTCGAAAATCCAAAATTCTTTACACAGTTTAATCTCCAATAATCACAAGTTACAAAACATTTTATGAAGCACATATACTAAAATCATATAACAGAAAAAATAAATAAATAAAAGGAATCATCCATGCATAAAAAAAAAACATGATCAGAAAAACAAATTAAAGGAATAATAGCATATAGTTTAAATTCAGATAAATAACATACATATACAGATGATCAATACAAGATGAAATGAGATTAATAGCGTGATAGAATTACCTGAATGAGAATTTGCAAGGATGAATTTTTTTATTTTTATTTTTTATTTTTTTGTTGGGTGAAATGAAAATGAAATTTTGGATCTCAGTTGTGTTGCATATATTCTTATACGCGTAACTAGAATTTCCGATCATCACGGCTCTTTAAAAAGTGGATGTTCTAAAATCCGTTGGATTTATGGATTCGGGTTTGATATCATAAAAAAAAAACCGTCGCCATTGGAACAATCATACTTATTCGTATTTAAACACGTGTCACCCTCTTGATTTACATTTTTTTTTTTTTTTGTTGTAAAAGAGAAAATCTAACCTTATTTCACATGAATTTTCTAGACATCGAAGATTTTTAGAACATATTTTATTTTATTTAATTTTTATTTAATTTTTTTTTTTTTTTTGGGTAAAAGAGAAAATCTAATCTTATATTTCACAGGAATTTTCTAGACATTGAAGATTTTTCGAACACGCTTTATTTATTATTAGTGGTATTTTAATGATAACTATAACCCATAACTTATGTATAACCACCAAAATACCTAAATGTATCACCATTTATGCATTCTTATTAAGAATAATAAGCTCTTCTTTTTGTTAAAAAAAAAAAAAAAAAAAAAAAAAAATCCTGACCTCCTCTAAAAAAGTCATACCACCAACCGCTAGGCCACATCACAACTTCTAAATTTTACTCTATTAAAAGATTTAAATAATAAATATTTTACTAAACAAATAAGATGAGACTTGCACAATAAAATATTAAATTATTAAAATTATTACTAAGAAATACGGAGTAATAACTAAAATTCTTAAAATGAATTAAACGTATTACAATCCTTAATCTTCACGGTTCGACGACAGATGTTGTACCAAGTCAGATGAAAAACTGTCGTGCATATCTCTATCAAGTAATTCCTTAGTCATTCTCTCGTAAGCTTCACGCCTCACGATCCACGATCCAAGAACTTTGTATATTTCCAACCATTTCATAAAAATAATTCATTCACACCAACATAAATCTTCAGCACACATATTAATGGATTGAAAGGATCGTGACTAAAACAATAGTATGAGATATGTGTAAACCTTCTCGGTTTAACGAATAACAACGCTAACCTTCTCGGTTTAGCAAAAGATAAAAACGCTACGGCCTTTATTAACTTCAACTTTTTTTATTAATCAAAAAATCAACTCCTTTCAAGTAACACAAATGTGTGTTTTAAAGACCATAACTAAGACGGATAAACTAAGGATAAACTAACCAAAAGATAAAGATGGAATAGAATTCAAATTCTCAACTAACTCGCAGAGCTAACCTACGACTTGTTTGTGCATAAAATTTAAGATAACAATTAAATAATGGTAAACTTTTATTAAAGAGCAATCCTTATCTTTAATTCTTCCAGTAGTTTCCATGTATACGTCAACCAAGCCTACCCACAAGCTTCTTGGGCCGTATCATATATTCTCCAAGATAAACATCCAATGTTTTTGGCCCAAAATTTCCTTCTTAGTCCAACGTACACAGCCCATCGTATTAGTAAAACTAGGCCTCCTGGATCATATGAATATGCATCACATATTATACAATATATGTTTTTTATAGCGTTCCTAATATATGCGTTTGTTGGTTGTTGTAGAATATGCCAACAACCTTGTAAAATACCAAAATTTCCCTCAACATCTTTACGAGCAATAACTTGTTTTGTAAAATGTAAAAGCTTTAAATCAACAACATTTAAAACCCCTTACTAAATGATGCCCATAAGGGTAAATCTAGTAAGCTAAATAGTATCGTGATCAACATCAAATGCTTCATACAAAAGTTCTAGTGTGGTGTCATTTATTTAGCATGGATTTATGCAACAAACTAGTGTTTTGCATATTTAATTCGTTGTTCGAATCTATATCTCAAAGTAAACATGTCAAATCCATATATAATGTCATAGGGGGCAACAACTTCAAGCATTATCATGAGATAACCGTGATCACCTCGGATGCCTCTCCAAGTATTTGAACATTTTGCTCAAACCCAATACATACAATCTATACTACTGGGCATTTTCGGAAAGCCACAAAGCTCTTCCTAGCTTACAGCCGTTGCATGTCTTCATATATTAGTCCTCTCATATAAACATTTGAATACGATTCAATTATGCGCTTTGTGAATTTTATAGTAACATCTATTCAGACATTTCTAAATACTCATCAAAAGTAATTGGTGATGTATCACATGTCAATTGACGCGGGGCGTACACCACTTTATAAAATCGTAGTAAAACCTGATACGCCACTTGTAACGATTCTTTGTTGAAATGTATAAAATGTTCAGTTGGTCACTTGTGCAAAGCTGCGTTTGGATTACTGATGAGGGTATTTTGCGTTTGGACCGAAGTAGTCGCTCTGGGCTCATTGTGACAATTTCCAGTCATTTGAATGAGCTGGTTTGAGTCTTCTTTTATGAGAAACTAATTACTTATCACTACTAGTCTCGTGCAACTGACACCAATGAGCTAATAGCTCAAAGGTATCGCTCATTATTAAGCATGAGATTCGAATGAGATTCAAAGGACGTGACCCGTGTTCGAATCTCACCAGGGGTTTTCCAATTCGAAATGCGTGTCCCGGATTCAAGTAGTTGTGGGTTTTCTTCTGGAAGGTGTTCCCGATATGATCGGGTGGGTGGTTCCACATGTGTTGGACCCTCGTCAGTGACTCCTAACATGCTATTCAAAAACACAGTCTCGTGCCCTTGACTGTCTGCATCATCAGATTAGAACACACTTAAAAGAGTAACAAGAAAATGGTAACGTGCTACAAACATGACAATAAGATCCAAAACCGTACGCTTCTCAATAACACAATTAAGGCTCACCGTCCGCGAATTTCAATCCAGGCTCTCTACATTTAAATAAATCTATAGACATATTTGTGCTATGAGAAGCATCATACACAAACGAAAAACATAATTGTCAAAAGTTTCCGTTATCTACGTATTAAATATAGCTTTTCGAAGCCAACGTGTCAGTGCATGGTTGGGCGGGGTGAACGTGGACGAACAGGGGTCTTTGAAGGGCTTACCCTGCAGAAAAAAGAAGTATCGATTAAACAAGGGAAATTTGGAACATTTAGCAATATGGTTCATGTTTAATTTCTAATAGACCAAATGCACTGATTAAAATTTCTAGCTGAAATGTAAAAATGTCAAATGCAGGGTTAAAAGATGCCCTGAATGTGTTTTTAATGCATAAAACCTCCTGAATTATTTGAATCAGTGTCGCAGAACTTGAGTACTCGGCAAAAAAAGTATCCTGATTACTCGGTCCAATTACTCGGATTACTCAGTCAAACTCGGTCAAAACTAAGTCAAACTCGTTCAAAACTTGGGATTACTTGGAAAATCAGTCAAAACTCGGACAAAATCGGTCAAAGTCAAACTTGGTGAACATCCAAGTACTCTCCCGAGTGCCGAGTACTTCTAAAATATCCCGACCGAGTACTCCCCGAGCAGCAATTTTTGCAATCTTGGTTTTAATCATGAACTCAAGTCATTATAGCATTCATGTTTACCACCTAAATTTTTCGAGAACTTTTCAGGGAAGTGTTTGAGACAGAATTAAAGTACCTTATTGGCAATGATCCTAACACCGCACCGCTACAGTTCAGAGCTGCAATAGCGCTCTCAGCCTGTAACGTCAAACACGTGATTAGTATCTTGTATAAATAAAAAATGTGGAATCAAGTTTAATAAGGAAGAAATAGAAAAATAGCGAGAAACTTGTAAGCCATCTGTGAAATACCTCGAATGACTGACTTATACTTTTAAATACAAAAACGCATTGACTAAAAAACCGTAACAAGCCTAAAGATAGAAATTTGATAGCTGAAGTAACCATTTTCTGAACCATTAAAGTTGTTATAACTATAAATATGAACAAGGATCAAAACTTAAGATATTGTGTGTTTTTATTAATGAGTTATAAACCACAAAGAAGTGCTAATATAGCAAATCTAAGACCTTTGCATGTAACTCAAAGTTACTTAATCAATAACTAAATATATAGTAATATAAAGTGATAAGCAGAAAAACTTAGAATAATCACCATAACAAACTCCACAAATGCAATGCGAGACGAATGATGATAGTCCCCAAGCAACCTCAAGCGGTAAACCTATAACACAAAAAATAAAATAGTACGCCGTTGAAAAATCATACGTGGCAAAGTAGTCAAAATTTTGTATATGAATAACTGAAAACCTCTCCACAAAGTGATTCAAAGAAAAGTTTGACATCCGCCTGAGTAACCTGATTCAAACAGAATACAGATTAGATACATGCTACCAAACTAACATTCATTAAAACCATGCACAAAAACAAAATAATAATAAAAACAAAAACAAAAAAATCAACTACCTTCTTGTCGATGTTAGTACAATAAATAGTTCGTGCACACATTTCCCTTTCATCCTCAGACTATATATACAAACAATAGCAACGATAAAAACGTTAGCGGTTAAGCACAACTATAAGTACATTGTCAATCGGTTTTAAAAGTCGTAAAGAATCTCACTCGGGGCAGAAAAGTTGGATTCACAGGCGCAATTGCGGTTTTCGAAGGCAGCACCCTAACAGGATAGAATCCGAGCATGGTTCCAGCGAGACTCAATGCGTTCCTCGCACCTTCTGCATGTACGGTAAAACCAAACTTAGTTTGATATGAATCACACTGTACTAATTACATATAGAAAACGGTTATATTTGCATACCTTCATCAGTAAACTCGATAAAAGCAAAACGAAGAACAGAATTAGGGTCGCCACATACACGGCAATCAACAACCTATTGTGCCAATAAGAAATGATAAAAGTAACAAATATAATATTAATATATACGAGAAAAACAATGCCTTTTCATGATGGCATGACTAATGTATTTACCTGTCCACAGTTAATAAAAAGTGCAGCAAGCTGTTCTTCAGTTACCTAAACGCAACCCACCATTAAAAATCAAAAAACACCAAACTTTTAATAACAACTGATACAATTACGTAGGACAAGTCTTTACCTGCTGATCAATGTCAGACACATGAACAGTTCTCTTAATGGCATCTTCTCGTTGTGCCATGGTGGTTCGGCTATTGGCCCTCCGCTTTCCATTGCCAAAATTACCCTTCTTCTAATCATAAACAATTAAATCCATAAACAATCAGCAAGAAAGACAAAACAAGACCTCAATGTTATCTGTTAACTGCCATAATGAACATAAAAACAAGTCAAACTAGATTAAAATTGATCAAGATTTACCACACTTGGTATTATACTTGAATTCCTTTTGTATATAGCAAACTTATATAACTTACTTGTTACCATAATGGTACACAACTTATATCAGATTTCTCATTTCGGCTACCCAATTATTATTTGCCAATTTAAGATATTAAAGTTTCTTTTACCACCATTAAGGCGCCATGATGCTTCAACAGGTAAGAAAATCCCTTTAAATGGTAAAAACAGAGAAATGTAGTCCCACAACCTTCCAAAAATCATTCTTATTCGATGTCGTGATGCTTCAAAAAGTAAAAAGAACTTTCCTTCATTAGTAAAAAAAAAAAAAAAAAAACCTTAGCTTAGCTTAAAATTTATCAACCAAGTACCCAAACTGAGAAATTTGGTAAAGTTACTCCTTTTGACGTTTACTCTTATTGTAACCGATCACTTGAAATTGGTTCGTTGCTTACATGGCAGCCGATGTAACTGCCACATAGGCATAAAGTATTACAAAAATTTACAGAGTTCAGGTCACCAGATACACTTAAACACACGTATTAAAAGCTTTAAACATATAAAATGAACATTTTTTAGTATGATACACGCAAAGTTTGAAACTTTCCTAAGTAGTTAAAAGTATACCCGTCCAGTAGAAAAGCCATTAACATTAGCAAAAGCAGGGTGGTTAGTTTGAAGTAAGAAATCATTAACAGCAGCATAACCAAATTGAGCAGCAACAGCAGCAGATGGTGATTGCAATAAAACCCTATTATTATTATAACCATAACCATAACCATTATTATTAATATTATTATTATTAACTTTTGATAATGAAGGAGGAACAAATTCTTCAGCCATAGGGTTCAATTTGGGGAACATATTCTCCAATTCCTTCATTTCTTTCTTAAATCCTTCTTCCTCATGATCATTTCCATTAATTAAATCACCATTTCCATCAGCCCTAGAAACCGAAATCGATGAATCGGACTGATCAACCTCGTTCAATTCCACCTGATTATTGGATGCACCGTTCTCAACAATAGCCATGACGATATGGATCGATTACCGAGTGACACTAGTCCTTATTGAGCTAATTTCGTTCTACAAATTTTTAATTAATTAAACGAATCAATATCAATTCAATTCAATATTTGATTAAAAAGATGCTGGAAATTAGGGAACGAAACATAAAAGTGAAATGAAATTGGTACCTGATGGATGATGAGTCGAGAATTGAGTGTTGGCTGATTGAATTAAACTGAAAGATCATGAAACGTAAATTAAATTAAATTTAAATTGAATAATTAGTGAAAATGAAAATGGAAATAATGAGATGAAAAATGGAGAACCTTTTTGTTCGTCAAGAATGTATCACAGTTTGTTGTTTGTTGAGGAGTTAGTCGTAAGTTAATAATAAGGGGTGTTTACTGATACGGTGGCACATGGTCCAAGAACTATTTTTTAATACTCCGTAACTAGTTATTAAACTAGTTAAACTAACACTCCGTATTGCTTTTTTATTTTTTTTTTTATTTTTACTATACTACCATTTACCATTTACCATTTATTACTCGTAATTATTTCTTCATAAATACATTTTATTTGGCAGTTTTTTTGGATGTTAAATATCATTGGATGGGTTACTTTTTATTGGCATTAGAAGCACATTACAGATAAAAATATAATAAGGAAGTTTTTTTACGTTATTTTTAGCGAATATATAATATATATATACATAAAAGATTGTAAAGATCTGATGGTACACATAAACGACTATAAATTGAAAGGTCTCGCTCTAAACGTCCTACACACACTGAACGATAACATTAGAAGAGAGCGAGCACATTAAAATTGAAAGATAAAATACCCACGTACAAACCACCAAACCTAAATCTAAAACATACATAAAACCGATCATGTATCTAACACCGCATTCGCCACTACTCAACAGCCGCACAACTAAAAGAACGTCGGGCACTCTAGCAGTACCTAACCCGAGGTCTGCAAACCAAAGTAACCTTTTGTACCTGAAAAACTGTAAGACCCAAATATTTATGGTACATAATGTATTTATGGTGTACGATGCGTGTATGAGGTGTACGAAGCATGTACGTGTTGCTTGCTCGAACGTCGAAGAAACTGGACGTTGTCTGAAGTGACAAGGTGTGTACGTATCTTTTCAACCCCAAATAAAGTTTGAGTTGATGTTTCAAAGCCTTACCATTGGAAAGAAAATCTTATTACGTTTCCAACGATATTTGATTCATCGAAAACGGAGCTACGGTCAAAAAGTTATGGCCAAAACAAGTTTCTGAAAACTGACCTGAAGGTTGGAGCGGCGCTCCACCTTATGGCGCGGCGCTCCGATCGCGTCAGAAGCAATTTTCAGCTTTTTTAAAAGGTTTAAATGAGGGGTACTTTGGTCTTTTCAATTGGGGTCAGTTTAGGGTCACCAAAACTCATCTAGAACTCCATTGGAGCTCATTTCTCACCCACACAAACACTCTCATCCATATTTAGAGATAGAGGAAGAGTTCTAGAGTGAGAGAGCTTGATTTGGAGAAGAAGGAGTCGAATTCTCGCCAAAGCTCGGGTTTTAAAGTTGTTCATCTCGCTCCTAGCTATGTTTTGGTAGTATTGGTAAGTTCTAACTCCGAATTTCATTTGTTAGATTTGATATTCAAGTTAGGGTTTGAGATTGTTAGTTGTAAAACCCATTTGGTTGATGAAGAGGGTTTATGGAAACTTGCTATTTTGATATTTGGCGGGTTTTGGGTTGGGTAATGATTTAACCATGTTTAAGACTTGTAAATGGTGTATAATCACTAGTGTTAGTGATTATTGGTGTTTTGAAAACCATTAGGTTTCTTATGGTTGACTAATTTTTACTAGAGTCAAAATTAGTGTTTGTTGATGATTATGACTCAATTGCCGTTTTAATAAGGTTTATAAACTTAAAATGGATTAAGTTGAAGCATAGAACCGAGTTAAATATGTTTTGGTGTCAAAACTTGCTAATGGCGTGATATTGACTTCTTATGGGTCAAATTAGGGTTTAAGTGTCATTTTGGGCAAGATAGGTGTTTAACACTTATGATTGGGTTTGATTGTTATATTAGGACCATTCTCACTTGTGTTAGTGATTATTGGTTAGTTTGGGCGCGGTTTGTGCTTGGAAGTGCATTTGGGTCGAAATTGCACTAGTTGTCAATTTGGGTTGATTTGTATATCCACCCTAATTGTGTTACTTGTTATGTGATAAATGGATTAGGTACATTCCATCGGCGATTGCGGATTATTCGGTAGCATTCTTCAAGGCGACAAGGTGAGTGTTAATATCCTATATGCATATGTATGTGTAGGATGGGTGCGGGTCGGGTGAAGGAGTTCTCGCTTATAGAGCTCGCTTCTCGTATAGGTGGAATTGTTGGACTTGTGTATAGGTCTAATTGGCACGGTTGTGCGTTTTGGTTGACCACTTTGGCGAGGTGCACACTTTGTGTGTACGTTATCACATGGGCGTGTGATGTGGACTTATATAACCCCAATGACGAAGGGTTAATATAGTGAGTGGAATAATTATATGCGTAGATATACAATGTATTTATTTGTTGTAGCGTGAGATGTGAAATGTCGATGTGCTAAGACACCATATTTCACGTGATGAGTGAAGTGTCGATGTGCTAAGACACCACTCAAAGTAATGTGAAGGGTGAAGTGTCGATGTGTTAAGACGCCACCCGGGGTGAAGTGTCGATGTGTTAAGACACCACCCGGAGTGAAGTATCGATGTGCTAAGATGCCACTCCAAGAGAATAAAGGGTGAAGTGCCGATGTGTTAAGGCGCCACTCGAGGTGAAGTATCGACGTGTTAAGATGCCACCTCAAGTAAAATGAAGAGTGAAGTGTCGAAGTGTTAAGACACCACTCGGGGTGAAGTGTCGACGTGTTAAGACGCCACCCGGGCTGAAGTATCGAAGTGTTAAGATGCCACCCGTGGGGTTAGTGTACGAAGTGTTAAGTGCACTAATGGTTGTTATGAACATCGATGACTTGTTTCGCGAAGTCATTCCCTTGCGAAGATTTGGTTAACCATGGTTATTGTGTTGTAAGCGTAAGCAAATTATGTTATTCGAGAATATATATATATATATATATATATATATATATATATATATATATATATATATATATATATATATATATATATATATATACATATATTGTATACATATAATGTTGTATTGTCGTGATGTAGCTAACCCTCCGGGTGTAGCTTATTGGCATTGTTCACATCGTTGTTGGTGAACTTATATTTTGTTGATGTATCTTTAGCTCGTTGCTTAGTGATCTTACGGTATGCTTAGACTAGCTTGCCTTTATGCTTGGATGCTCCGGTATGCGGTATTTGGTTTTGTGTGGCATGTCCATTTTATGCATATATATGTATGTAGTATATTCTCACTCACTAAGCGTTAGCTTACCCTCTCGTTGTTTACATTTTTATAGATTTGCTTGGATGAGGTGGCTCGGGTAAGCGTGGGAACTAGTGGCTCGCGTAGTTGCTTTAGAAGGCTTGATTTTAGATTTGATTAGGATTGGGTAGCGTATCCCCAATCGCCATGCTCGGCTTTATTTTGTGTTAAAAGTCGTGTGGTCGAAAACTTGAAATTGGTACTTAAAGGGTAATTTGGGCATATGTGGGCCCGGTGTTGTAAAACCCTTTTTATTGATGGAACGTGTTAGTTTTAACTATTATAATATGTTGTGAAAACCGTTTAGTCTAAATGTGTCGGGAAGTGGTCAAACATTTTCGCATTTGGGACTTTTTGGGACAGCAGCCTGTCCAGGCCCTTTTGCGCGCCGCGCCATTTGCTGCACAAAGAAATTTTTTTTTTATTCTGCGTTATTGGTTGGTTAACGGGTTGGGTTGTTACAAGTGGTATCAGAAAATGGTCTAAGGGATTTAGGTGACTTGAGATAGGTGCCTAGACTTAGACTTTTGTGTGTGCTAAATTTGTTGCGGGACTTGTAGGATTACGGGTCGGAATGGGTTTAGTTAGTGCCTTGTTTATAGGTTGGCTAACGTTTATATTAGTAATGCGGATATTATTAATATGCTATTGTGCTGTGATAATGATTCTTGTGTTATGTTTTGTTTGTGCTTGCGGTTGCATATATCATCAAGCGAGGCAGTCGTTGTACTAACGAGTCGATACGGCGTGTATGCGTAATAAGGACTTGCAAACCTTATTACGGGTGCAAATCGTATCTAACAAGTGATGTACGACGGATGTTTAGCAATATGGGGCGGTGTTGTGCGTGTGATTTTATACGTTTGTGGTCTAATCGCTTTGCATTCCTTAGAATGGCGACGTGAAATGGGATCGAGACGAACGACGCTGAGTTTAACGCTAGAGTTGCGGCCGCCGTTACGGAGCAAATGAGTGCGTTTCGAGAAGAAATGGATAGGAAGTATTCCGAACTTCAGCCGATTTGTCGGAAATGCTTAATGAGTTGCGAAATTTGCAACAAGGTTCTATGGATTTAAATACTCTCAAGACGACCTTTATGGCGAAGGCTCGTTTTTGCCCGGAGTATTTGGGGAATGATCATTTGTTGTAACAACCCAACCCGTTAACCAACCAATAACGTAGAAAAAAAATATTTTGCTGGTACAGCACATGGCGCGGCGCGCCATATGGCCGCGCGGCGCGCCAAAGTGGCCTGTCCAAAAAGTCATGAAATGCGAAAATGTTTGACCACTTCCCGACGTATTTAGACAAAACGCTTTTAACCATACATTAATATATGTAGAACTAACACGTTCCATTAATAAAATTAGTTTTACGAAGACCGGGCCCACATCGGCCGTTTTACGACTTTCGTACGAAAATACAAGTTTTCAACCACATGATTTGTAATACAAAATAAAGGTCGAGCATGGCGATTGGGGATACGCTACCCAATCCTAATCAATCCAAAAGCAAGCCTTCTAAAGCTACTACGCGAGTCCACTAGTCCCCGCTTACCCGAGCTTCCGCATCCATGCAATCTATAAAAAAAGTCAACAACGAGAGGGTAAGCTAACGCTTAGTGAATGATAACATACTACATACATATATATGTATAAAATGGACACGCCACACAAATATCAAATACCGCATACCGAAGCATCCAAGCATAAAGGCAAGCTAGTCTAAGCATACCGTAACATCACTAAGCAACAAGCTAACAATAAATAAAGTGAGTTCACCAACGACGATGTGAACAATGCCAATAAGCCACACCCGGAGGGTTAGCTACATCACAACAATTCATTAATATAAACAACATTATACGTATACAATATATATATATATATATAAATATCTCGAATAGCATAATTGCTTACGCTTACATCACAATAACCATGGTTAACCAAATCTTCGCAAGGGAATGACTTAGCGAAACAAGTCATCGATGTTCATAACATTCTTTAGTATACTTAACACCTCGTATCACTAAACCCTAGGGTGGCACCTTAACACCTCGGTACTTCACCCCGAGTGGCATCTTAACACCTCGATGCTTCACTCATTATTTTATGGAGTGGTGTCTTAACACCTCGACACTACACCCCTAGGTGGCACCTTAACACCTCGATGCTTCACCCCGAGTGGCATCTTAACACATCGATGCTTCACCCGTCAATTATTTAGAGTGGCATCTTAACACCTCGATGCTTCACTCCGAGTGGCGTCTTAACACCTCGACACATCACTCGTCACATGAAACGTGGTGTCTTAACACCTCGACACTACACATTTCACGCTACCACAAATAGATATATTATATACCTACACATATAATTATTCCACCTATACGAGAAGCGAGCTCTACAAGCGAGAACCCCTTCTCCCGACCCGCACCCATCCTACACATACATATGCATATAGGATATTACCACTCACCTTGTCGCCTTGAAGAATGCTACCGAATAATCTGCAACTCGTCAATGGAAAGTACCTATTCCATTATCACAAATTCAACAACACACTTAGATTGGATTTACAAACCAACCCAATTTGACACTTAGTGCAAATTTGACCCAAATGCACTTCCAAGTACAAACCGCGCCCAAAATTAACCAATAATCACTAACACAAGTGAGAATGGTCTTAATACGCCAATTAAACCCCATCATAGGTGTTAAATACCTATCTTGCCCAAAATGACACTTAAACCCTAATTTGACCTATAAGAAGTCAATATCACGCCATTAGCAAGTTTTGACACCAAAACATATTTAACTCGGTTCTATGCTTCAACCTAATCCATTTTAAGTTTATAAACCTTATTAATTCGACAATTGGGTCATAATCATCACCAAACCCTAATTTTGACCCAAAGTCAAAATTAGTCAACCAACACACCTAAAAGTGTTCCAACACTTCCATAATCACTAAACCTAGTGATTAAACCCAATTACAAGTCCTAATCAAGGCCAATTTGTTCACCAACCCAAAATCCACCAACACTAACAATAAACCCGATTACTAGCATCACTAAACCCACTTCATGAGTCTAAATGGGTTTATCAACAAATCAAGTTCAAACCCTAACTTTGAATAGCAAAATCAACAATGAAATTCGGAGTTAGAACTTACCAATACCGCCAAAATGATGCCGTTGACGAGTAGAACAACTTTAATGCTTGAGGTTTGATACGAAACAACCTCCTTCTTCTCCAAATGGAGTTCTCTCTCACTAGAACTCAATCTCACTCTAGGGTTTGAGGATGGGAGTGTTTGATGAGTGAGATGTGATCCAAACTGATCAATGGATCAGTTTTGATGACCCCAAACCGACCCCAAGTGAAAAGACCAAAGTACCCCTCATTTAGACCTTTTAAAAAGGCTGAAAATTGCATCAGACGGGTTCGGCGCGCCGCGCCGAAAGGTGGAGCGCCGCTCCAACCTTCAGGTCAGTTTTCAGTTTCTTGTTTTGGCCATAACTTTTTGACCGTAGCTCCGTTTTTGATGAATAAAATATCGTTGGAAACGTGATAAGATTTCCTTTCCAATGGTAAGGCTTTGGAACATCAACACAAACTTTATTTGGGGTTGAAAGGATACGTACACACCTTGTCACTTCAGACAACGTCCAGTTTCCTTCGGCGTTCGAGCAAGCAACACGTAAACTTCGTACACGCATCGTACACCATAAATACATTATGTACAATAAATATTTGGGTCTTACAACTCTCCCCCACTTAAACTCGATCACGTCCTCGTGATCTTCTCCACTTAACCAATCCGGACCTACTCAACGATCCTCACTCAAGTCCCAATACGAACTTTCCTAGACAATTCTTCCCAATGGATCACTTTTAACAACTAAAATCGTCAACCGTGATTTATCAAAACCACAATCCGAGCACTAAAACCTGCTCAATTTCCCATATCGGGAAAAACTCAACCAACCTCGTACCGAGATATAAATTCCTTAGCGTACCTTTACCACGGACAACGCTAAAAGTGACCAAGTCTCAACCTAAAGTCAACAATCCGAACGTTGAAGATCGAACCACATGAATCCTCACGGATTACTCTTACCACTAAACATCCTTTGTAGTGCGCAATACAACCAATACGCCACTATCCTAACATCATAAGCAACGACTAAAACCAAAAGCGCCCAAAACGACTATGACAACGCTAATCCTAAGGTGTCCAAAATCGACTATTGTCACACCCGTAATAACACGTGAGCGAAACACGGCTATCGCAATCACTAATCACACAACATGGTCCTCACGATCCCACCATCGGTGTATAAAACAACCAATAGATCACTCAACACCGGATGAAGTCAGCGGACCCCGAAGGTCATGCTCCACCAATCAAAAATACTATGATGAAGTCAGCGGACCCCGAAGGTCATGCTTCACCAATCACATACGTACTTTTGGCCTCGAACAACGAGTAGTGCAACATCGCACTCTGTTACACTATAGTGAACCCTAACGGATACCACTAACCATCCACACAATCGAGAAAGAACCACCTATATCAAACATAGGTACAAAACAATAATTCTCTAAAAGAGAATCCGACACACACATCCCTTAACCGAGGGATTTCACCTTGCTTGCCAAACACGTCCATTATCTCTCAACGAGATTTACCACATTACCACCTTGGTGATAATTCAAATCCAAAATCATAAGTACAATTTAACCGAAATTGTACTCTATCACAATCGACCAAATCTAGGTCCCGACACAAGTTTCGGTTTACTAAAACATTGTCCGAAATATCACAGTAAAACCTCCTCGTGCGGGAGTGTAACTCCTCCACTTGGAATTACGTTCCATAACCGCATCTCGTACACCTGTACAATGCTACCAAAGGTAGACTTTACCAATAATTGGGTTCGCACGGCCCATCACCATGTCTTGCTCCAACTTTGAGCATACCAAGGATCCTAACCTATCATTGAACATTTCGAACGAAAAGTGTACCACAAATTACACGAACTATACACTCGCAATCATCCAATTGCTTTAGTTTGTCGAATTTCACCCGATCACTCATGAACCTAAGGGTTTCACTTCGGTACCCTAAGTACAATGTAACCGTAACACAATCGGAGTCGAACACCACGCTAGTAGGTATAAAAGAGGCACCTAATGTCGCGTCACGTAGAATCCTTTACCAACATACATCGAGATCCAAAACATTCGATCTCTCGGGTTTCATCCCACCCGTCGAACCTCATGGTTAATCAACTTCAACACAAGAGCGAACACGCTCTAACATCCGAACTCCAAAACTCATTTCCATGGCTTGGTAGAGACATTTCCCAAATACTAAGGAATGCTTGGTTACGCCAAGTCTTACGCCCTTCGCCCGACAATTCAAAGTCACCATAGGGTACTTCCATTAGGAACGTCACCCATATCAATAACATGCACAACACAATTGAGACCTTAAGGGTCTCACTCGAACGAGCTAAACAACCCGATACCAACCAAAATGCCTAAGCACCCAAGGTTTCACACCATAGAGTCAAGGCACAACACACCACTTATACGCTCTGCTGAGAGCAAACCGGAACCATAAACGTAAACCGCCCGCTTGCTACAAATTATCTCCAATGGAGAATAAAGTTTAGCTAAGACTTACGCACATACCGCATGTTATTACAAACGAATGACATATGATTTCGTACTAAAAGTACCTGATGTAGCGCTGTTGGGCTTCCGTGCTCCACTTCCCATCATATATTCGCGCTCTAACCTCCTAACACGATCGTCATGCGATTCGGAACACTCTGACTTCTGGTGTCCCTCCATCCGGCAAATGAAACACCTGATCGAGCCTAAAGGCACTACCGTACAATCTTGTGCCAAATGACCCCGTTCCCCACACTTAAAGCACGTAAGCTTGTAACCCTTCTTACTCTTCTTCTTCACATTCCCGACGCCTTCAGGCGTACTTCGTGCCCTCTTACCATGAGCACCGTGTAATCCTAACCTTGCAAGTACATCTTCATCATCGCTACCTCGAGGTTTGGGAAACCTCTTTTCAAACTCTTCCTTTACAACTTTAGTCACTTGGTCTCGGACCACTTTCGTCATTTGTCCTTCGACCAAATCCTTGGTTACTTCTCTAACTCTGTCGGTGAAAATCGAGACATATCGTTCAAACACAGCCTCAATCTTTAACGTTAACTCATCCTTCCCTTCGTGAATAGGCTCACTCGTTCCGCATCCATCTTCCGTTTTCATTCTAAGGAATGCAAACGATTAGATCACGAACGTATAAACCACACGCACAACACCGTCCCATCTTGCTAAACACTCGTCGTACATCACTTGCTAGACACGATTTGCACCCGTAATAAGGTTTGCAAGTCCTTATTACGCATACACGCCGTATCGGCTCGTGAGTACAACGACCGCCTCGCTCGATGATATATGCAACCGCAACATAAACAAAGCACAAACAAAATCCTACGCGATATAAACACACGCGAGAATTATTATCACATCACAATAATATATTAATAATATCCGCATTACTAATATACACGTTAGTCAATCTATAAACAAGGCACTAACTAAACCCATTTCGACCCGTAATCCTACAAGTCCCGCAACAATTAAGCACACACACAAGTCTAAGTCTAGGCACCTATCTCAAGTCACCTAAATCCCTTAGACCATGCTCTGATACCACTTGTAACAACCCAACCCGTTAACCAACCAATAACGCAGAAAAAAAAATATTTTGCTGGTACAGCACATGGCGCGGCGCGCCATATGGCCGCGCGGCGCGCCAAAGTGGCCTGTCCAAAAAGTCATGAAATGCAAAAATGTTTGACCACTTTCCGACGTATTTAGACAAAACATTTTTAACCATACATTAATATATGTAGAACTAACACGTTCCATTAATAAAATTAGTTTTACGAAGACCGGGCCCACATCGGCCGTTTTACGACTTTCGTACGAAAATACAAGTTTTCAACCACATGATTTGTAATACAAAATAAAGGTCGAGCATGGAGATTGGGGATACGCTACCCAATCCTAATCAATCCAAAAGCAAACCTTCTAAAGCAACTACGCGAGTCCACTAGTCCCCGCTTACCCGAGCCTCCGCATCCATGCAATCTATAAAAAAAGTCAACAACGAGAGGGTAAGCTAACGCTTAGTGAATGATAACATACTACATACATATATATGTATAAAATGGACACGCCACACAAATATCAAATACCGCATACCGAAGCATCCAAGCATAAAGGCAAGCTAGTCTAAGCATACCGTAACGGTAAGGCTTTGGAACATCAACACAAACTTTATTTGGGGTTGAAAGGATACGTACACACCTTGTCACTTCAGACAACGTCCAGTTTCCTTCGGCGTTCGAGCAAGCAACACGTAAACTTCATACACGCATCGTACACCATAAATACATTATGTACAATAAATATTTGGGTCTTACATTTGTTGATGCAGGATTTCTATCGAACCTTGAATGATGACTTGAAGAGTAAGATTAGCAGAGTTCAGGCGAAATCGTTTGCGGAGTTATTCACCGCGGCTAGAGGTTTCGAGTCGTATTCACGATCGAAGGTTAGTGAACCTTCAAGTGAGAGAAGGGTTGTTTCTTTTGGTGCTCCAAGTAAGAGGACTAAGGGTCCGAGTGTGAGCACGGGTGGTACACGGATGGGTATATCGGATTCTAATGCGTCTAGGTGTTACAATTGTGGCGTGAGGGGTCACAAGTCTTGGGAATGTCCGGTGTCAAAGGGTGATGGCACAGTATGTTTCAATTGCCAAGGAGAAGGACATCGTAAGTCCGAATGTCCCGAGTTAGTGGGGATGGGGGTGGTAAGGAGACGTTAAGGTACGTTTCGTTTTAATAAATATGTCCTTTGATTATTTATTATGTGCTGTTTGAGTTGGAGTATGTTAAATGCATCGTGTTGTGCATGTTATCGTCATGGGTGACGTTCCTAATGGAAGTACTCTATGGTGACGTTTTGATTGTTGGGCGAAGGGCGTAAGACTTGGCGTAACCAAGCATTCCTTAGTATTTGAGAAATGTTTCCACCAAGCCATGGAAATGAGTTTTGGTGTTCGGATGTTAGAGCATGTTCGCTCTTGTGTTGAAGTTAATGAACCATGAGGTTCGACGGGTGGGATAAAACCCGAGAAATCGAGTGTTTTAGATCTCAATGTATGTTGGTAAAGGAGTCTACGTTGTAGTGACCCGAACTTTTCCATGTTTATATATATTAATTGAGATTGATATTTACATGATTAAATGTTTCCAACATGTTAAGCAATCAAACTTGTTAAGACTTGATTAATTGAAATATGTTTCATATAGACAATTGACCACCCAAGTTGACCGGTGATTCACGAACGTTAAAACTTGTAAAAACTATATGATGACATATATATGGATATATATATAGTTAACATGAAACTATGATAAGTAAACATATCATTAATTATATTAACAATGAACTACATATGTAAAAACAAGACTACTAACTTAATGATTTTGAAACGAGACATATATGTAACGTTTATCGTTGTAACGACATTTAATGTATATATATCATATTAAGAGATATTCGTACATCATAATATCATGATAATATAATAATTTAAAATCTCTTTTGATATTATAAACATTGGGTTAACAACATTTAACAAGATCGTTAACCTAAAGGTTTCAAAACAACACTTACATGTAACGACTAACGATGACTTAACGACTCAGTTAAAATGTATATACATGTAGTGTTTTAATATGTATTTATACACTTTTGAAAGACTTCAATACACTTATCAAAATACTTCTACTTAACAAAAATGCTTACAATTACATCCTCGTTCAGTTTCATCAACAATTCTACTCGTATGCACCCGTATTCGTACTCGTACAATACACAGCTTTTAGATGTATGTACTATTGGTATATACACTCCAATGATCAGCTCTTAGCAGCCCATGTGAGTCACCTAACACATGTGGGAACCATCATTTGGCAACTAGCATGAAATATCTCATAAGATTACAAAAATATGAGTAATCATTCATGACTTATTTACATGAAAACAAAATTACATATCCTTTATATCTAATCCATACACCAACGACCAAAAACACCTACAAACACTTTCATTCTTCAATTTTCTTCATCTAATTGAACTCTCTCAAGTTCTATCTTCAAGTTCTAAGTGTTCTTCATAAATTCCAAAAGTTCTAGTTACATAAAATCAAGAATACTTTCAAGTTTGCTAGCTCACTTCCAATCTTGTAAGGTGATCATCCAACCTCAAGAAATCTTTGTTTCTTACAGTAGGTTATCATTCTAATACAAGGTAATAATCATATTCAAACTTTGGTTCAATTTCTATAACTATAACAATCTTATTTCAAGTGATGATCTTACTTGAACTTGTTTTCGTGTCATGATTCTGCTTCAAGAACTTCGAGCCATCCAAGGATCCATTGAAGCTAGATCCATTTTTCTCTTTTCCAGTAGGTTTATCCAAGGAACTTAAGGTAGTAATGATGTTCATAACATCATTCGATTCATACATATAAAGCTATCTTATTCGAAGGTTTAAACTTGTAATCACTAGAACATAGTTTAGTTAATTCTAAACTTGTTCGCAAACAAAAGTTAATCCTTCTAACTTGACTTTTAAAATCAACTAATCACATGTTCTATATCTATATGATAAACTAACTTAATGATTTAAAACCTGGAAACACGAAAAACACCGTAAAACCGGATTTACGCCGTCGTAGTAACACCGCGGGCTGTTTTGGGTTAGTTAATTAAAAACTATGATAAACTTTGATTTAAAAGTTGTTATTCTGAGAAAATGATTTTTATTATGAACATGAAACTATATCCAAAAATTATGGTTAAACTCAAAGTGGAAGTATGTTTTCTAAAATGGTCATCTAGACGTCGTTCTTTCGACTGAAATGACTACCTTTACAAAAACGACTTGTAACTTATTTTTCCGACTATAAACCTATACTTTTCTGTTTAGATTCATAAAATAGAGTTCAATATGAAACCATAGCAATTTGATTCACTCAAAACGGATTTAAAATGAAGAAGCTATGGGTAAAACAAGATTGGATAATTTTTCTCATTTTAGCTACGTGAAAATTGGTAACAAATCTATTCCAACCATAACTTAATCAACTTGTATTGTATATTATGTAATCTTGAGATACCATAGACACGTATACAATGTTTCGACCTATCATGTCGACACATCTATATATATTTCGGAACAACCATAGACACTCTATATGTGAATGTTGGAGTTAGCTATACAGGGTTGAGGTTGATTCCAAAATATATATAGTTTGAGTTGTGATCAATACTGAGATACGTATACACTGGGTCGTGGATTGATTCAAGATAATATTTATCGATTTATTTCTGTACATCTAACTGTGGACAACTAGTTGTAGGTTACTAACGAGGACAGCTGACTTAATAAACTTAAAACATCAAAATATATTAAAAGTGTTGTAAATATATTTTTGAACATACTTTGATATATATGTATATATTGTTATAGGTTCGTGAATCAACCAGTGGCCAAGTCTTACTTCCCGACGAAGTAAAAATCTGTGAAAGTGAGTTATAGTCCCACTTTTAAAATCTAATATTTTTGGGATGAGAATACATGCAGGTTTTATAAATGATTTACAAAATAGACACAAGTACGTGAAATTACATTCTATGGTTGAATTATCGAAATCGAATATGCCCCTTTTTATTAAGTCTGGTAATCTAAGAATTAGGGAACAGACACCCTAATTGACGCGAATCCTAAAGATAGATCTATCGGGCCCAACAAGCCCCATCCAAAGTACCGGATGCTTTAGTACTTCGAAATTTATATCATATCCGAAGGGTGTCCCGGAATGATGGGGATATTCTTATATATGCATCTTGTTAATGTCGGTTACCAGGTGTTCACCATATGAATGATTTTTATCTCTATGTATGGGATGTGTATTGAAATATGAAATCTTGTGGTCTATTGTTACGATTTGATATATATAGGTTAAACCTATAACTCACCAACATTTTTGTTGACGTTTAAAGCATGTTTATTCTCAGGTGATTATTAAGAGCTTCCGCTGTCGCATACTTAAATAAGGACAAGATTTGGAGTCCATGCTTGTATGATATTGTGTAAAAACTGCATTCAAGAAACTTATTTTGTTGTAACATATTTGTATTGTAAACCATTATGTAATGGTCGTGTGTAAACAGGATATTTTAGATTATCATTATTTGATAATCTACGTAAAGTTTTTTAAAACCTTTATCTATGAAATAAAGGTTATGGTTTGTTTTAAAAATGAATGCAGTCTTTGAAAAACGTCTCATATAGAGGTCAAAACCTCGCAACGAAATCAATTAATATGGAACGTTTTTAATCAATAAGAACGGGACATTTCAGTTGGTATCAGAGCGTTGGTCTTAGAGAACCAGAAAATTTGCATTAGTGTGTCTTATCGAGTTTGTTAGGATGCATTAGTGAGTCTGGACTTCGACCGTGTTTTCTTTAAAAATGATTGCTTAACATTTTTGTTGGAAACTATATATTTTTAACATATGAATATTATGTGATATATTAATCTCTTAACGTGTTTGATATTATGTGATAGATGTCTACCTCTAGAACAAGTCCCATTGACTTACCTAATAATAATGAAGAGTCAAATGTAAATTGGAATGATTTGTGGACTGATTCACAAGTTCCCGAAGAGGAACCGGAAGAAGAGTCGGAACCGGAAGAAGAATCGGAACCGGAAGAAGAATCGGAACCGGATGAAGAAATAGAACCGGTGGGGGAAATAATAAAACGGTTAAGTAAAAGAAAATCCTTAACCAACCGACCAAAGTTAATTATGGTCAATGGTGTTTCCGCCAAGGAAGCAAAATATTGGGAGGATTACCAATTCTCCGATGAATCGGATTCCGACGAGAATTCCGATGATGTTATAGAAATTACCCCAACTGAATTTAAAAAGGCAAAAGAAAATAATAAGGGAAAGGGCATAAAAATAGAGAAATCTAATTCCAACCCCGATGAACTTTATATGTATCGTCAATCCCCGAAGTCCTTAAGTTGTAACAATGACCCGGGAACCTCTAAACCACCAGGTTTTTCTAAACCAATGTGGACAACGACGGCTCGTATTAGGGGAACATCATATATCCCTAGAAACTTGGCAAAACGAACCAAAACCGAAGAAGAAGAAACGAGCGAGTCGGAATAAGATAGTTGTATTCGTGTGGTGTAATATATGTAATATAGTGTTCTTATGCTTTATGATATATGTAAAAATTGCTTGTATTAATAAGTATTTTTTTTATGAAACTAACTCTTGTCTATTTTACAGTTTAAAAACACAAAATGGATAGACAACCCAATATTTTAAGAGACCTACCCGGAGACATGATTGATGAAATCTTGTCTAGAGTCGGCCAGAATTCTTCGGCACAACTATTTAAGGCGAGATCAGTTTGTAAGACATTCGAAGAACGTTCCAAGAATGTCTTGGTTTATAAGAGACTTTCGTTTGAAAGATGGGGGATATCACATTGGGAAACCCATAATTTACGATGTGTTTACTTTGACGCATATATTGCGGGGAACCCAAATGCTATTTTACGCAACGGGTTAAGAAATTATTTTGACTCAATATATCCGAATATTGGACTTCGTGATTTAGAAAAAGCGGCTAACATGCAACATAAAGAAGCATGTTATGCTTACGGATTAGTAATGTTCGCTTCTCACCAAAGTGAGAACAAGAACATCGGGCTACAACTATTAAACAAAACATTTCCACAAGTGACGGAGTCGGTAATTGGGGTAAGAAATGAGGTTTTTAGATTGTTACGGGACTGTTGGACATTACGTAACCCTCGTCCCTTTGACGACGTTACAACACGCTGTCTTATCAACGGCCATAACGGTTATGTTGCACAAGACCAAGGATGGGAAGTAGTCCTAGTAAAACCAGAATGCATGACTTGTTTCTGGACGTATGAATTACGTGTCTTTATTGCCTTTGCTGAACGACTTGTGTACTAGCTAGAATTGTCTTCACAACTATCTTGTATCAAAGCTATTGTGTGCTATATTTCATGCTTTATGTAAAATAAGCGGTATTGTAAGTTTGTAAAATATTGTATAAAAGTTTGAGCGCGAAATATTATTATAATCAGTTTTTCATATAGAATTGTAGTAGTTGAATTGTATATTAGCTACTAAGTATGAACTTAACGGGTAGGTACTACCCGAATTTAAACTTATAAAACGCTAATATGAAGAAAAAGCTTTTATAAATGAGTTCATATTATGCTACGAAATACTATTAACTACTCTTAATATTCTGTATGATTAACTTGTTCCATTTAACTATTTTGAAGGAAATGGCACCGACTACTCGACACACCGTGAATATGAATGAAGAGGAATTCCGTACTTTTCTAGCTTCGAACATAGCCGCAGTACAGGCTGCGCTACATACCAACAATAACCTTGGATCTAGCAGTACAGGAAATCGTGTAGGATGCACCTACAAAGAATTCACTGCCTGCAAACCTTTGGAATTTGATGGAACCGAAGGACCGATCGGATTGAAACGGTGGACAGAGAAGGTTGAATCGGTGTTTGCCATAAGTAAGTGTACTGAAGAGGACAAAGTGAAGTACGCTACGCATACCTTCACAGGTTCTGCGTTAACATGGTGGAATACCTATCTAGAGCAAGTGGGACAAGATGATGCGTACGCACTACCGTGGTCAGCATTCAAGCACTTGATGAACGAGAAGTACCGTCCCAGAACCGAGGTCAATAAGCTCAAGACAGAACTTAGAGGGTTACGAACCCAAGGATTTGATATTACCACGTACGAAAGACGATTCACAGAATTGTGCCTATTGTGTCCGGGAGCATTCGAAGATGAGGAAGAGAAGATCGACGCGTTTGTGAAAGGATTACCGGAAAGAATCCAAGAAGATATAAGTTCACACGAGCCCGCCTCCATACAACAGGCATGTAGAATGGCTCACAAACTAGTGAACCAGATTGAAGAAAGAATTAAAGAACAGACTGCTGAAGAGGCCAATGTGAAGCAAGTCAAAAGAAAGTGGGAGGAAAACGGTGATAAGAATCACCAATACAACAACAACAGCAATTACAACAATAATCGCAACAATTATCCCAACAATCGCAACATCAATCGCAACTACAACAAACGGCCCAACAACAACAACAATAATAACAACAGCAACTACAACAATCATCCCAACAACAATAATAACCGCAACAACAACAACAATCAGAAGCAGCTATGCCAAAGGTGTGAAAAGAATCACTCGGGGTTCTGCACCAAATTTTGCAACAAGTGTAAAAGAAATGGTCATAGCGCGGCGAAGTGTGAGGTCTACGGACCAGGGGTTAATAGAACGAAAGGAACAAATGGTGTCGGAACGAGTAATGGCGGAGCAAGTAGTGTCGGAGCAAGTTATGCCAATGTAGTTTGTTATAAATGTGGAAAACCAGGCCACATTATTAGAAATTGCCCGAACCAGGAGAACACGAATGGACAAGGCCGTGGAAGAGTTTTCAATATTAATGCGGTAGAGGCACAGGAAGACCCGGAGCTTGTTACGGGTACGTTTCTTATTGACAATAAATCTGCTTACGTTTTATTTGATTCGGGTGCGGATAGAAGCTATATGAGTAGAGATTTTTGTGCTAAATTAAGTTGTCCATTGACGCCTTTGGATAGTAAATTTTTACTCGAATTAGCAAATGGTAAATTAATTTCAGCAGATAATATATGTCGAAATCGAGAAATTAAACTGGTTAGCGAAACATTTAAGATTGATTTGATACCAGTAGAGTTAGGGAGTTTTGATGTGATAATCGGTATGGACTGGTTGAAAGAAGTGAAAGCGGAGATCGTTTGTTACAAAAATGCAATTCGCATTATACGAGAAAAAGGAAAACCCTTAATGGTGTACGGAGAAAAGGGCAACACGAAGCTACATCTTATTAGTAATTTGAAGGCACAAAAACTAATAAGAAAAGGTTGCTATGCTGTTCTAGCACACGTCGAGAAAGTACAAACTGAAGAAAAGAGCATCAATGATGTTCCCATTGCAAAAGAATTTCCCGATGTATTTCCGAAAGAATTACCGGGATTACCCCCACATCGATCCGTTGAATTTCAAATAGATCTTGTACCAGGAGCTGCACCAATAGCTCGTGCTCCTTACAGACTCGCACCCAGCGAGATGAAAGAACTGCAAAGCCAATTACAAGAACTTTTAGAGCGTGGTTTCATTCGACCAAGCACATCACCGTGGGGAGCTCCTGTTTTGTTTGTCAAGAAGAAAGATGGTACATTCAGATTGTGTATCGACTACCGAGAGTTGAACAAACTTACCATCAAGAACCGCTACCCACTACCGAGAATCGACGACTTATTTGATCAACTACAAGGCTCGTCTGTTTATTCAAAGATTGACTTACGTTCCGGGTATCATCAAATGCGGGTGAAAGAAGATGATATTCCAAAGACTGCTTTCAGAACACGTTACGGTCATTACGAGTTTATGGTCATGCCGTTTGGTTTAACTAATGCACCAGCTGTGTTCATGGACCTTATGAACCGAGTGTGTGGACCATACCTTGACAAGTTTGTCATTGTTTTCATTGATGACATACTTATTTACTCAAAGAATGACCAAGAACACGGTGAACATTTGAGAAAGGTGTTAGAAGTATTGAGGAAGGAAGAATTGTACGCTAAGTTTTCAAAGTGTGCATTTTGGTTGGAAGAAGTTCAATTCCTCGGTCACATAGTGAACAAAGAAGGTATTAAGGTGGATCCGGCAAAGATAGAAACTGTTGAAAAGTGGGAAACCCCGAAAACTCCGAAACACATACGCCAGTTTTTAGGACTAGCTGGTTACTACAGAAGGTTCATCCAAGACTTTTCCAGAATAGCAAAACCCTTGACTGCATTAACGCATAAAGGGAAGAAATTTGAATGGAATGATGAACAAGAGAAAGCGTTTCAGTTATTGAAGAAAAAGCTAACTACGGCACCTATATTGTCATTGCCTGAAGGGAATGATGATTTTGTGATTTATTGTGATGCATCAAAGCAAGGTCTCGGTTGTGTATTAATGCAACGAACGAAGGTGATTGCTTATGCGTCTAGACAATTGAAGATTCACGAACAAAATTATACGACGCATGATTTGGAATTAGGCGCGGTTGTTTTTGCATTAAAGACTTGGAGGCACTACTTATATGGGGTCAAAAGTATTATATATACCGACCACAAAAGTCTTCAACACATATTTAATCAGAAACAACTGAATATGAGGCAGCGTAGGTGGATTGAATTATTGAATGATTACGACTTTGAGATTCGTTACCACCCGGGGAAGGCAAATGTGGTAGCCGATGCCTTGAGCAGGAAGGACAGAGAACCCATTCGAGTAAAATCTATGAATATAATGATTCATAATAACCTTACTACTCAAATAAAGGAGGTGCAACAAGGAGTTTTAAAAGAGGGAAATTTAAAGGATGAAATACCCAAAGGATCGGAGAAGCATCTTAATATTCGGGAAGACGGAACCCGGTATAGGGCTGAAAGGATTTGGGTACCAAAATTTGGAGATATGAGAGAAATGGTACTTAGAGAAGCTCATAAAACCAGATACTCAATACATCCTGGAACGGGGAAGATGTACAAGGATCTCAAGAAACATTTTTGGTGGCCGGGTATGAAAGCCGATGTTGCTAAATACGTAGGAGAATGTTTGACGTGTTCTAAGGTCAAAGCTGAGCATCAGAAACCATCAGGTCTACTTCAACAACCCGAAATCCCGGAATGGAAATGGGAAAACATTACCATGGATTTCATCACTAAATTGCCAAGGACTGCAAGTGGTTTTGATACTATTTGGGTAATAGTTGATCGTCTCACCAAATCAGCACACTTCCTACCAATAAGAGAAGATGACAAGATGGAGAAGTTAGCACGACTGTATTTGAAGGAAGTCGTCTCCAGACATGGAATACCAATCTCTATTATCTCTGATAGGGATGGCAGATTTATTTCAAGATTCTGGCAGACATTACAGCAAGCATTAGGAACTCGTCTAGACATGAGTACTGCCTATCATCCACAAACTGATGGGCAGAGCGAAAGGACGATACAAACGCTTGAAGACATGCTACGAGCATGTGTTATTGATTTCGGAAACAGTTGGGATCGACATCTACCGTTAGCAGAATTTTCCTACAACAACAGCTACCATTCAAGCATTGAGATGGCACCGTTTGAAGCACTTTATGGTAGAAAGTGCAGGTCTCCGATTTGTTGGAGTGAAGTGGGGGATAGACAGATTACGGGTCCGGAGATTATACAAGAAACTACCGAGAAGATCATCCAAATTCAACAACGGTTGAAAACCGCCCAAAGTCGACAAAAGAGCTACGCTGACATTAAAAGAAAAGATATAGAATTTGAAATTGGAGAGATGGTCATGCTTAAAGTTGCACCTTGGAAAGGCGTTGTTCGATTTGGTAAACGAGGGAAATTAAATCCAAGGTATATTGGACCATTCAAGATTATTGATCGTGTCGGACCAGTAGCTTACCGACTAGAGTTACCTCAACAACTCGCGGCTGTACATAACACTTTCCACGTCTCGAATTTAAAGAAATGTTTTGCTAAAGAAGATCTCACTATTCCGTTAGATGAAATCCAAATCAACGAAAAACTTCAATTCATCGAAGAACCCGTCGAAATAATGGATCGTGAGGTTAAAAGACTTAAGCAAAACAAGATACCAATTGTTAAGGTTCGATGGAATGCTCGTAGAGGACCCGAGTTCACCTGGGAGCGTGAAGATCAGATGAAGAAGAAATACCCGCATCTATTTCCAGAAGATTCGTCAACACCTTCAACAGCTTAAAATTTCGGGACGAAATTTATTTAACGGGTAGGTACTGTAGTGACCCGAACTTTTCCATGTTTATATATATTAATTGAGATTGATATTTACATGATTAAATGTTTCCAACATGTTAAGCAATCAAACTTGTTAAGACTTGATTAATTGAAATATGTTTCATATAGACAATTGACCACCCAAGTTGACCGGTGATTCACGAACGTTAAAACTTGTAAAAACTATATGATGACATATATATGGATATATATATAGTTAACATGAAACTATGATAAGTAAACATATCATTAATTATATTAACAATGAACTACATATGTAAAAACAAGACTACTAACTTAATGATTTTGAAACGAGACATATATGTAACGTTTATCGTTGTAACGACATTTAATGTATATATATCATATTAAGAGATATTCGTACATCATAATATCATGATAATATAATAATTTAAAATCTCTTTTGATATTATAAACATTGGGTTAACAACATTTAACAAGATCGTTAACCTAAAGGTTTCAAAACAACACTTACATGTAACGACTAACGATGACTTAACGACTCAGTTAAAATGTATATACATGTAGTGTTTTAATATGTATTTATACACTTTTGAAAGACTTCAATACACTTATCAAAATACTTCTACTTAACAAAAATGCTTACAATTACATCCTCGTTCAGTTTCATCAACAATTCTACTCGTATGCACCCGTATTCGTACTCGTACAATACACAGCTTTTAGATGTATGTACTATTGGTATATACACTCCAATGATCAGCTCTTAGCAGCCCATGTGAGTCACCTAACACATGTGGGAACCATCATTTGGCAACTAGCATGAAATATCTCATAAGATTACAAAAATATGAGTAATCATTCATGACTTATTTACATGAAAACAAAATTACATATCCTTTATATCTAATCCATACACCAACGACCAAAAACACCTACAAACACTTTCATTCTTCAATTTTCTTCATCTAATTGAACTCTCTCAAGTTCTATCTTCAAGTTCTAAGTGTTCTTCATAAATTCCAAAAGTTCTAGTTACATAAAATCAAGAATACTTTCAAGTTTGCTAGCTCACTTCCAATCTTGTAAGGTGATCATCCAACCTCAAGAAATCTTTGTTTCTTACAGTAGGTTATCATTCTAATACAAGGTAATAATCATATTCAAACTTTGGTTCAATTTCTATAACTATAACAATCTTATTTCAAGTGATGATCTTACTTGAACTTGTTTTCGTGTCATGATTCTGCTTCAAGAACTTCGAGCCATCCAAGGATCCATTGAAGCTAGATCCATTTTTCTCTTTTCCAGTAGGTTTATCCAAGGAACTTAAGGTAGTAATGATGTTCATAACATCATTCGATTCATACATATAAAGCTATCTTATTCGAAGGTTTAAACTTGTAATCACTAGAACATAGTTTAGTTAATTCTAAACTTGTTCGCAAACAAAAGTTAATCCTTCTAACTTGACTTTTAAAATCAACTAATCACATGTTCTATATCTATATGATAAACTAACTTAATGATTTAAAACCTGGAAACACGAAAAACACCGTAAAACCGGATTTACGCCGTCGTAGTAACACCGCGGGCTGTTTTGGGTTAGTTAATTAAAAACTATGATAAACTTTGATTTAAAAGTTGTTATTCTGAGAAAATGATTTTTATTATGAACATGAAACTATATCCAAAAATTATGGTTAAACTCAAAGTGGAAGTATGTTTTCTAAAATGGTCATCTAGACGTCGTTCTTTCGACTGAAATGACTACCTTTACAAAAACGACTTGTAACTTATTTTTCCGACTATAAACCTATACTTTTCTGTTTAGATTCATAAAATAGAGTTCAATATGAAACCATAGCAATTTGATTCACTCAAAACGGATTTAAAATGAAGAAGCTATGGGTAAAACAAGATTGGATAATTTTTCTCATTTTAGCTACGTGAAAATTGGTAACAAATCTATTCCAACCATAACTTAATCAACTTGTATTGTATATTATGTAATCTTGAGATACCATAGACACGTATACAATGTTTCGACCTATCATGTCGACACATCTATATATATTTCGGAACAACCATAGACACTCTATATGTGAATGTTGGAGTTAGCTATACAGGGTTGAGGTTGATTCCAAAATATATATAGTTTGAGTTGTGATCAATACTGAGATACGTATACACTGGGTCGTGGATTGATTCAAGATAATATTTATCGATTTATTTCTGTACATCTAACTGTGGACAACTAGTTGTAGGTTACTAACGAGGACAGCTGACTTAATAAACTTAAAACATCAAAATATATTAAAAGTGTTGTAAATATATTTTTGAACATACTTTGATATATATGTATATATTGTTATAGGTTCGTGAATCAACCAGTGGCCAAGTCTTACTTCCCGACGAAGTAAAAATCTGTGAAAGTGAGTTATAGTCCCACTTTTAAAATCTAATATTTTTGGGATGAGAATACATGCAGGTTTTATAAATGATTTACAAAATAGACACAAGTACGTGAAATTACATTCTATGGTTGAATTATCGAAATCGAATATGCCCCTTTTTATTAAGTCTGGTAATCTAAGAATTAGGGAACAGACACCCTAATTGACGCGAATCCTAAAGATAGATCTATCGGGCCCAACAAGCCCCATCCAAAGTACCGGATGCTTTAGTACTTCGAAATTTATATCATATCCGAAGGGTGTCCCGGAATGATGGGGATATTCTTATATATGCATCTTGTTAATGTCGGTTACCAGGTGTTCACCATATGAATGATTTTTATCTCTATGTATGGGATGTGTATTGAAATATGAAATCTTGTGGTCTATTGTTACGATTTGATATATATAGGTTAAACCTATAACTCACCAACATTTTTGTTGACGTTTAAAGCATGTTTATTCTTAGGTGATTATTAAGAGCTTCCGCTGTCGCATACTTAAATAAGGACAAGATTTGGAGTCCATGCTTGTATGATATTGTGTAAAAACTGCATTCAAGAAACTTATTTTGTTGTAACATATTTGTATTGTAAACCATTATGTAATGGTCGTGTGTAAACAGGATATTTTAGATTATCATTATTTGATAATCTACGTAAAGTTTTTTAAAACCTTTATCTATGAAATAAAGGTTATGGTTTGTTTTAAAAATGAATGCAGTCTTTGAAAAACGTCTCATATAGAGGTCAAAACCTCGCAACGAAATCAATTAATATGGAACGTTTTTAATCAATAAGAACGGGACATTTCATACGTGACGCGACATTAGGTGCCTCTTTTATACCTACTAGTGTGGTGTTTGACTCCGATTGTGTTGCGGTTACATTGTACTTAGGGTACCGAGGTGAAACCCTTAGGTACATGAGTGATCGGGTGGAATTTGACAAACTAAAGCAATTGGATGATTGCGAGGGTATGGTTTGTGTAATTGTGGTACACTTTTCATTCGAAGTGTTTAAGGATTGATTGAAATCCTTCGTGTGCCCAAGATTGGAGCAAGATGTGGTGATGGGTCGTGTGAGCCTAATTGTTGGTAAAGTCTACCTTTGGTAGCATTGTATGAGTTGTGGATATGGAACGTAGTTCCAAGTGGGGGAGTTACACTCCCGCACGAGGAGATCCTCAGGGTGAGAATTCGGATAATGCTTATGGTAGATCCGAAACTTGTGTTGGGACCTAGTTTTGGTCGATTTGTGGTAGAGTACAATTTTGGTTAAATTGTACTTATGATTTTGGATTTGGAAATTATCACCGAGGTGGTAATGTGGTAAATCTCGTTGAGAGATAATGGACGTGTTTGGCGAGCAAGGTGAAATTCCTCGGTTAAGGGATGTGTGTGTCGGATTCTCTTTTAGAGATTTTTTGTTTTGTGCCTATGTTCGATATAGGTGGTTCTTGCTCGATTGTGTGAATGGTTAGTGGTATCCGTTAGGATTCACTATGGTGTAGCAGAGCGCGATGTTACGCTACTCGTTGTTCGAGGCCAAAAGGGCGTTGATTGGTGAAGCATGACCTTCGGGGTCCGCTGACTTCATCATGGTATTGTTGATTGGTGAAGCATGACCTTCGGGGTCCGCTGACTTCATCATGGTATTGTTGATTGGTGAAGCATTACCTTCGGGGTCTGCTGACTTCATCATGGTATTGTTGATCGGTGAAGCATGACCGTTCGGGGTCCGCTGACTTCATCATGGGAGTAGTGATATATCGGTGAAGCATGATCGTTGACGGGGTCCGCTGACTTCATCCGGTGTTGAGTGATCTATCGGTTGTTTTATACACCGATGGTGGGGTCGTGAGGGCCATGTTGTGTGATTAGTGATGTGATAGCCGTGTTTCGCTCACATGTTGTTACGAGTGTGACAATAGTCGATTTTGTACACCTTAGGATTAGCGTTGCCATAGTCGTTTTGGGCGCTTTTGGTTTTAGCCGTTGCTTATGATGTTAGGATAGTGACGTATTGGTTATATTGCGCACTACAAAGGATGTTTAGAGGTAAGTGTAATCCGTAAGGATTCATGTGGTTCGATCTTTAACGTTCAGATTGTTGACTTTAGGTTGAGACTTGGTCGCTTTTAGCGTGGTCCTTGGTAAAGGTACGCTAAGGAATTGATATCTCAGTTCGAGATTGGTTGAGTTTTTCCCGATGTGAGGGATTGAGCAAGGTTTTAGTGCTCGGTTGGTGGATTTGATAAATCGCGGGTGACGATTTAGTTGTTTAAGGTGATTCATTGGGAAGAATTGTCTAGGAAAGTTCGGATTGGGACTTATGATTGAGGACCGTTGAGTTGGTCCGGATTGGTTATGTGGAGAAGATCACGAGGATGTGATCGAGTTTAAGTGGGGGAGAGTTTTAAGACCCAAATATTTATGGTACATAATGTATTTATGGTGTACGATGCGTGTATGAGGTGTACGAAGCATGTACGTGTTGCTTGCTCGAACGTCGAAGAAACTGGACGTTGTCTGAAGTGACAAGGTGTGTACGTATCTTTTCAACCCCAAATAAAGTTTGAGTTGATGTTTCAAAGCCTTACCATTGGAAAGAAAATCTTATTACGTTTCCAACGATATTTGATTCATCGGAAACGGAGCTACGGTCAAAAAGTTATGGCCAAAACAAGTTTCTGAAAACTGATCTGAAGGTTGGAGCGGCGCTCCACCTTATGGAGCGGCGCTCCACCTTATGGAGCGGCGCTCCGATCGCGTCAGAAGCAATTTTCAGCTTTTTTAAAAGGTTTAAATGAGGGGTACTTTGGTCTTTTCAATTGGGGTCAGTTTAGGGTCACCAAAAACTCATCTAGAACTCCATTGGAGCTCATTTCTCACCCACACAAACACTCTCATCCATATTTAGAGATAGAGGAAGAGTTCTAGAGTGAGAGAGCTTGATTTGGAGAAGAAGGAGTCGAATTCTCGCCAAAGCTCGGGTTTTAAAGTTGTTCATCTCGCTCCTAGCTATGTTTTGGTAGTATTGGTAAATTCTAACTCCGAATTTCATTTGTTAGATTTGATATTCAAGTTAGGGTTTGAGATTGTTAGTTGTAAAACCCATTTGGTTGATGAAGAGGGTTTATGGAAACTTGCTATTTTGATATTTGGCGGGTTTTGGGTTGGTTAATGATTTAACCATGTTTAAGACTTGTAAATGGTGTATAATCACTAGTGTTAGTGATTATTGGTGTTTTGGAAACCATTAGGGTTCTTATGGTTGACTAATTTTGACTAGAGTCAAAATTAGGGTTTGTTGATGATTATGACTCAATTGCCGATTTAATAAGGTTTATAAACTTAAAATGGATTAAGTTGAAGCATAGAACCGAGTTAAATATGTTTTGGTGTCAAAACTTGCTAATGGCGTGATATTGACTTCTTATGGGTCAAATTAGGGTTTAAGTGTCATTTTGGGCAAGATAGGTGTTTTACACCTATGATTGGGTTTGATTGGCATATTAGGACCATTCTCACTTGTATTAGTGATTATTGGTTAGTTTGAGTGCGGTTTGTGCTTGGAAGTGCATTTGGGTCGAAATTGCACTAGTTGTCAATTTGGGTTGATTCGTATATCCATCCTAATTGTGTTACTTGTTATGTGATAAATGATTAGGTACATTCCATCGGCGATTGCGGATTATTCGGTAGCATTCTTCAAGGCGACAAGGTGAGTGTTAATATCCTATATGCATATGTATGTGTAGGATGGGTGCGGGTCGGGTGAAGAGGTTCTCGCTTATAGAGCTCGCTTCTCGTATAGGTGGAATTGTTGGACTTGTGTATAGGTCCAATTGGCACGGTTGTGCGTTTTGGATGACCACTTTGGCGAGGTGCACACTTTGTGTGTACGTAATCACATGGGCGTGTGATGTGGACTTATATAACCCCAATGATGAAGGGTTAATATAGTGAGTGGAATAATTATATGCGTAGATATATAATGTATTTATTTGTTGTAGCGTGAGATGTGAAGTGTCGATGTGCTAAGACACCATATTTCACGTGATGAGTGAAGTGTCGATGTGCTAAGACACCACTCAAAGTAATGTGACGGGTGAAGTGTCGATGTGTTAAGACGCCACCCGGGGTGAAGTGTCGATGTGTTAAGACACCACCCGGAGTGAAGTATCGATTGTAGTGACCCGAACTTTTTCATGTTTATATATATATTAAATGAAATTGTTATTTACATGATTAAGTGTTTCCAACATGTTAAGCAATCAAACTTGTTAAGACTTGATTAATTGAAATAGGTTTCATATAGACAATTGACCACCCAAGTTGACCGGTGATTCACGAACGTTAAAACTTGTAAAAACTATACGATGACATATATATGGTTATATATATAGTTAACATGATTTTATTATAAGTATGTATCTCATTAGGTATTTTAACAATGAGTTATATACATAAAAATGAGACTATTAATTTAAGAAACTCGAAAACGATATATATAACGATTATCGTTATAACAACGTCTTACTAGGTACATATGAATCATATTAAGATATTGATACACTTGGTTAATTATGTTAAATGATAAGTAAATATATTATTAAGTGTATTAACAATGAAATACATATGTAAAAATAAGACTACTAACTTAATGATTTCGAAACGAGACATATATGTAACGATTATCGTTGTAACGACATTTAACTGTACATATATATCATACTAAGATATATTATATATCATAATATCATGATAATATAACAATTTAACATCTCATTTGTTATAATAAACAATGGGTTAACAACATTCAACAAGATCGTTAACCTAAAGGTTTCAAAACAACATTTACATGTAACGACTAACGATGACTTAACGACTCAGTTAAAATGTATATACATGTAGTGTTTTAATATGTATTCATACACTTTTGAAAGACTTCAAGACACTTATCAAAATACTTCTACTTAACAAAAATGCTTACAATTACATCCTCGTTCAGTTTCATCAACAATTCTACTCGTATGCACCCGTATTCGTACTCGTACAATACACAGCTTTTAGATGTATGTACTATTGGTATATACACTCCAATGATCAGCTCTTAGCAGCCCATGTGAGTCACCTAACACATGTGGGACCATCATTTGGCAACTAGCATGAAATATCTCATAAAATTACAAAAATATGAGTAATCATTCATGACTTATTTACATGAAAACAAAATTACATATCCTTTATATCTAATCCATACACCAACGACCAAAAACACCTACAAACACTTTCATTCTTCAATTTTCTTCATCTAATTGATCTCTCTCAAGTTCTATCTTCAAGTTCTAAGTGTTCTTCATAAATTCCAAAAGTTCTAGTTTCATAAAATCACGAATACTTCCAAGATTGCAAGTTTACTTCCAAGTTTTCTAAATCCATTCCAAGTAATCATCTAATATCAAGAAACCTTTGTTACTTACAGTAGGTTATCTTTCTAATACAAGGTAATAATCATATTCAAACTTTAATTCAATTTCTATAACTATAACAATCTTATTTCGAGTGGAAATCTTACTTGAAATTGTTTTCGTGTCATGATTCTGCTTCAAGAACTTTCAAGCCATCCAAGGATCCTTTGAAGCTAGATCCATTTTTCTCATTTCTAGTAGGTTTATCCAAGGAACTTGAGGTAGTAATGATGTTCATAACATCATTTGATTCATACATAAAAAGCTGTCTTATTCAACGTTATAAACTTGTAATCACTAGAACATAGTTTAGTTAATTCTAAACTTGTTCAAAAATAAAGTTAATCCTTCTAACTAGACTTTTAAAATCAACTAAACACATGTTCTATATCTATATGATATTCTAACCTAATGATTTAAAACCCGGAAACACGATAAACACCATAAAACTGGATATACGCCGTCGTAGCAAAATCGGGGGCTGTTTTGGTTGGGATAATTAAAAGCTAAGAAGAACTTTGATTTAAAAGCTATACTTCTGGAAAAATGATTTTTCTTATGAACATGAAACTATATCCAAAAATCATGGTTAAACTCAAAGTGAAAGTATGTTTTTCAAAATGGTCATCAAGATGTCGTTCTTTCGACGGAAATAACTATCTCTTTTAAAAATGACTTGTAACTTGTATTTCTGACTATAAACTTATACTTTTTATATTTAGATTCATAAAGTTAAGTTCAATACGAAACCGTGGCCACTGGAATCACTCAAAACGGATTAGAAACGAAGAAATGGCGAGTAAAACAAGATTGATAAAAACTACTCATTTTACCTACGTGAAAGTTAGTAATAAATCTATTCCAACCATAACCTAATCAACTTATATTGTATATTATGTAATCTTGAGATACCATAGACACGTATACAATGTTTCGACCTATCATGTCGACCCATCTATATATATATTGCGGAACAACCATAGACACTCTATATGTGAATGTTGGAGTTAGCTATACAGGGTTGAGGTTGATTCCAAAATATATATATAGTTTGAGTTGTGATCAATACTGAGATACGTATACACTGGGTCGTGGATCGATTCAAGATAATATTTATCGATTTATTTCTGTAGATCTAACTGTGGACAACTAGTTGTAGGTTACTAACCCGGACAGCTGACTTAATAAACTTAAAACATCAAAATATATTAAAAGTGTTGTAAATATATTTTGAACATACTTTGATATATATGTATATATTGTTATAGGTTCGTGAATCAACCAGTGGCCAAGTCTTACTTCCCGACGAAGTAAAAATCTGTGAAAGTGAGTTATAGTCTCACTTTTAAAATCTAACATTTTTGGGATGAGAATACATACAGGTTTTATAAATGATTTACAAAATAGACACAAGTACGTGAAACTACATTCTATGGTTGAATTATCGAAATCGAATATGCCCCTTTTTATTAAGTCTGGTAATCTAAGAATTAGGGAATAGACACCCTAATTGACGCGAATCCTAAAGATAGATCTATTGGGCCTAACAAACCCCATCCAAAGTACCGGATACTTTAGTACTTCGAAATTTATATCATATCCGAAGGGTGTCCCGGAATGATGGGGATATTCTTATATATGCATCTTGTTAATGTCGGTTACCAGGTGTTCACCATATGAATGATTTTTATCTCTATGTATGGGATGTATATTGAAATATGAAATCTTGTGGTCTATTGTTACGATTTGATATATATAGGTTAAACCTATAACTCACCAACATTTTTGTTGACGTTTAAAGCATGTTTATTCTCAGGTGAATATTAAGAGCTTCCGCTGTTGCATACTAAAATAAGGATAAGATTTGGAGTCCTTGTTTGTATGATATTGTGTAAAAACTGCATTCAAGAAACTGATTTCGATGTAACATATTTGTATTGTAAACCATTATGTAATGGTCGTGTGTAAACAGGATATTTTAGATTATCATTATTTGATAATCTACGTAAAACTTTTTAAACCTTTATTTATGAAATAAAGGTTATGGTTTGTTTTAAAATGAATGCAGTCTTTGAAAAACGTCTCATATAGAGGTCAAAACCTCGCAACGAAATCAATTAATATGGAACGTTTTTAATCAATAAGAACGGGACATTTCAGTTGGCATCAGAGCTGGTATAACGCCGTCCATGTGTGGCGGGTTAGTCGTAAAGGAGGTTCTCACAGTGTTACCTGTGACGAAGCATTGACTCTTACTCCTTGCGATCCCTTACGAGGGTTGGCAGTAGCCGAGAGGCAGGCCCTAAAATCAGTATCTGAGGTACACTCAGTGGTCACCAGGTGGTTAGTTGGGAAGGCACTGGGTGGGACGTGTGGTGTCCCCAACTGAAGATTTCAGTTGGTATCCGAGCGTTGGTCTTAGAGAACCAGAATTTTGCATTAGTGTGTCTTATCGAGTTTGTTAGGATGCATTAGTGAGTCTGGACTTTGACCGTGTTTACTTGAAAAATGATTGCTTAACAAATTTTGTTGGAAACTATATATTTTTAACATGTGAATATTATGTGATATATTAATCTCTTAACGCGTTTGATATTATGTGATAGATGTCTACCTCTAGAACAAGTCCCATTGACTCACCTAATAATAATGAAGAGTCAAATGTAAATTGGAATGATTCGTGGACTGATTCACAAGTTCCCGAAAAGGAACCGGAAGAAGAGTCGGAACCGAAAGAAGAATCGGAACAGGAAGAAGAATCGGAACCGGAAGAAGAAATAGAACCAGTGGGGGAAATAATAAAACGGTTAAGTAGAAGAAAATCCTCAACCAACCGACCAAAGTTAATTATGGTCAATGGTGTTTCCGCCAAGGAAGCAAAGTATTGGGAGGATTACCAATTCTCTGATGAATCGGATCCCGTCAAGGATTCCGATGATGTTATAGAAATTACCCCAACACAATTTAAAAAGGCAAAAGAAAATAATAAGGGAAAGGGTATAAAAATAGAGAAATCTAATTCCAACCCCGATGAACTTTATATGTATCGTCAACCCCCGAAGCCCTTAAGTTGTAACAATGACCCGGGAACCTCTAAACCACCAGGTTTTTCTAAACCGTTGTGGAAAACGACAGCTCGTATTAGGGGAACATCATATATCCCTAGAAACTTGGCAAAACGAACCAAAACTGTGACGACCCGGAAATTTCTGACCAAATTTAAACTTTAATCTTTATATTATTCCGACACGATAAGAAAAGTTTGTTAAGTTAAATCTCAAGAATTTTAAACTGTGTTCATACATTCATTATAACCTCGACCAAATTCCGACGATACATGAACCGTTATATATAAATAGATATGTATATGTATATATATATATATATTATAACTTGAGAATATTAATAAAGTATTAAACGTATAATACTTTACACGAACGTATTTGTTTCAATATGATTTTTGACGAAATTAAAAAAAATATATTAAATGATTGAATTATCAGAAACATTGAATTATGATTACAAGTCTCTGTTGAGAGGTCCACTATGATTTGAGAAAATCTATTCCTCTTAACGATATTCAGAATAATTTGTAAAGCTATTTATAAATAAAAAACAAAAATTGTCATTTACGAAAGTTAGACAAAAGTTAGTGGAGAATTGGTTTCCATAATATTCTATTAATCTATTTTCAAACGTACAAAGACGTTTTCAGTTTAAAAAAGAACTTTATTATTAAATGTATATAACTTTTATAAATATCTAGAATCACTTTTGACAACTCATTACTTAACCAGTATAATAAATATAACGATATTTATATTTTATTTCATTAAATATATATAACGATTTAAATTAATATTATATATATTTATACGCGTATTATACATACATAGTTTTTATACTTTTACTATACTTTAACTTTACATTTACTTTACTTTTACTTTACTTTAACTTTAATAATTCACTTTAATAATTCATACTTTAATAATTCACTTTAATAATTCATACTTTAATAATTCACTTTAATAATTCATACTTTAATAATTCACTTTAATAATTCATACTTTAATAATTTACTTTAATAATTCAAAAATCTATTATAAATAGAATTCAATAGGTTTCATTATTTCATAGAAACTTGAAAATAAATTTCTCTAAACTCTCTCAATCGATTTATATATATATATATATATATATATATATATATATATATATATATATATATATATATATATATATTTGCTCTGTATTATTTCAAGATATTATTAGTATATATAAAATATTACGACGGAGTGCTGTCCGAGTGATTTCAAAATAGTTTTTTTGAATGAGTCGAAGCTAAGAAAATTATGGGTTATAGCTATGGAGGTGATGGGTATGCTCGTGAGGTCAATCTAGTGTTTATCATCTCCGTTGCGTCTACGTACTTTCCTGCAATATTGAATCTCAATATTGATACGTTCGTGAATCCGAGGCCAACCTTGCACTTGTTAAATGACGTTATATGTATTTTTACTACGAAATACAGTATTATGAGTTTCATTTGCTCCCTTTTATATATATTTTTGGGTCTAAGAATACATGCGCTGTTTTTATAAATGTTTTACGAAATAGGCACAAGTACTAAAACTAATTCTACGTGGGTTTAAACCAGAAATATACCCTTAGCTTGGTAACATTAAACTACTTGTCTATGTACGGTAGGTGCGAATCCTAAAGATAGATCTATTGGGCCTGACAAACCCCATCCTGACTATGGGATGCTTTAGTACTTCGAGGTTATTTTAAACACACCTGATCTGGTGTACTTCAGAGGGTAAAACATGAACGTTAAGGCTTGTTACCGGGTGCCTACAACTTATAGAATACTTTTATACACTTGCGAGTGTACATATATTTATAAACGGAAATCTTGTGGTCTATTAATATATTAAAATGATTGTTATGATAAACCTATGAACTCACCAACCTTTTGGTTGACACTTTAAAGCATGTTTATTCTCAGGTATTAAAGAAATCTTCCGCTGTGCATTAGCTCATTTTAAGGATATTACTTGGAGTCATTCATGGCATATTTTGAAAGACGTTGCATTCGAGTCATTGAGTTCATCAAGATTATTATTAAGCCAATTATAGTTGGATGTATTATGAAATGGTGTGCATGCCGTCAACTTTTGATGTAACGAAAGATTGTCTTTTAAAAACGAATGCAATGTTTGTAAAATGTATCATATAGAGGTCAAATACCTCGCGATGTAATCAACTATTGTGAATCGTTTATAATGTATATGAACGGGTCCTTTCAGTTGGTATCAGAGCGGTGGTCTTAGCGAACCAGGTCTGCATTAGTGTGTCTAACTGATAGTCGTTAGGATGCATTAGTGAGTCTGGACTTCGACCGTGTCTGCATGTCAAAAGTTTTGCTCATCATTTTTGTCGGAAATTACCTGCTTATCATTCTTAGTCTAGACACATCTTATTGCAATGATTGCATGAATAGTGTATAGACAAAATTCATATCTTAGCGTATCTGCTAATTCATATCTTAGCGTATCTGTTACTGTAAACTTTGCCTGACATATTCCGTAAATTCCTCCGTAATCTACGAAACCTTTTGCTCTATATAATTAGAATACCACCCGATAGCTGAAAAATCATTTCATATCGAAAAATTCTTTATTCAATCGTACGAAATGGAATTTGTCATTAGTTCAAGTCCCTCGGATTCCGAAATGGAATCCCACTCAAGTTCCGAAAGCAGTGTGACCGGAATGGATCAACCAATTAGTCATCATCTATTCTGGATGAATTGGGGATGGGTTCGTAGCCTCCTAAATCATTGGAGACAAGAAGAAGGTGATCCCTTCCATCCACCACATTGCCCTCTTGGCGAAGAACCTGAAGCACTTACCGGCGAACCTATCCGAAACACCATTTTCTCTCTTATTTCTAGAGTATCTCGTCACGATTACATACTACACCAAATTCTAGATTTTATTTATCCGCTCGTCCGAACCGACAATCACCCCGGTGTAATAGAAGAAGTCAACGAGCTTCGCGCTCAGGTAGTGGCTTTGGAGAATATGGTGCAAAGGTTACAAACACCAGCAGCAGCACCAGCAGCATAAACAGTACCACCATCAGCAACACCAACAGTACCATCACCACCAACAACAACAACATCCACATCCCATACCGCAACATCACAATCTGTATCTCAAACATAAACGTCATACGCCCTGTAAATATCCAGGAATATTAACAACAACAAACGATAAAGTATTAATTCATAAACTTCATTGAAGAGATATCTCTGCGGCAGTTATGTAATCTCCAAAATCTTAGAGATTATTTAATTCTGACCGTAAATCGGATGAGTGAACGGAGATGGTAGAGTAGAAACTTTGATCAAAAATGGTGTACGATTTACAAGCTAGAATTGTTTTACCAACAACATCAACAGGACCGTAGCATCATCAACACAGTCAGTACCGTCAGTATCGTCAGAATCAACAGCACCTTAACATCACAAACTCTGTCAGTTCGAGAATCATTGTGGACATCATTACGAATCAACAACAAATATATTGTATCAACGAGTTATGAAGTATTAACACATTTCCAATCGAAAGATTTATATGTATATTTTATATGTATAAATTTTTAAACCATAATAAATCTTCCCGTACTAAGCTATTATATGTGAATCTTAACTACTCAGTTAATTCATATTACAAATATGCAATGATGTACGTCCTTCGTCCGCAACTTAACCATCGTTAATTACAATCTCTGTCTCAATTCAATAAAAATCCAATTCATAATTAATCAAGTGTATTATTCGAATATATGTTTGATTTTACACTTTCATCAGCGATGTACTCGAAACTTTTCAAATAACATCATTCGTACCTTGCGAAGTTCACAAGAATTTCACGAAAACCAACAAATAACAAAGTAATGATTCATAATTTCAATATTATTGAAGAAATACTTATGCAATTTATAAAGTTTTAGGGATTACTCAATTCTAGTTCCAACCATAAAACAAATGAGTTTAATTTAATATTAACTCATTAAATCTATATTACATCTAAAGAAAATATACACATATATTTTCATAAAGACTGTAATAAACTTCTTTTATACAAAATATTAATTGTGAAATTTTTTTTAACGGGTAGGTAATACCCGAGAGATATATAAATTCACAATTAATATATTACATTTTTCGAAACTGATTCAGCAATCATCAACTATACTCCCTACTTTCACAACAATATCCATTCTTTCATATAAATCAAAACAATCATACTCATTCAAATTCAATTACATATTCTGATTTTGAAATCGCATAATTCAATTCGAAATATAACCAGTGTCATCACTCTTAGATTCCTATATCTTTCAAAGCTATACTTTGACTTCAAAACTGTGTTAGAACATCATATGTATTAACGGTTACAATATGTGCTCAAACCCTTCAAAATTCCTGAAGACACTTCAACTAAGGAACAATCGAGATGATGATCCAACCACATGTTACCCACAGTTATACACCTGAAAAAAACTCTCAAAACCCAAGTCATAGTTCGACACGTATCCGTGTTAGACCCTTTGGCATTTACTAGCTAAAATAACTTTTCAATTCCGTTTCAAAATAGACATTTTTGTCACAGCTCCAGCAAGTCAACTTCGACTTCTCAATCAAAACAGTCTTATTATAACCTCGATAGATACGTTGCCCTTTCGCCAACGTTACCGGGGAATCGTTTATATTCACCACATTAGCAATAAACTTACCAACAACTTCACTGATCTTTGACTTTTCAAAAAAAAAAAATCATTATAATTATCGAAACCCTATCATATACTCATTCGTACCTTATAACAAGAATTGTCATACTAATTATTGAGAATCAGCAATCAGTATTTTGAAACCTCGCAGCATGTCTACATCAATAATTACATATACACACAACGTCTACCTCCAAGACTTACATTCTTTGAATGAGAAATTTCTGAAAAACACCCTAAATTGCGAACCAGTTCTCGAAATTTTGAAAAAATGCTGATGAAGCAGCAAAAACTGTAAACGACCTTAACAGTAAAAAGTTGGATGATAAAGGATAGTATATTGGCAAAGCTCAGAAAAAGAGAAGCTTTGGAACTGGAAAACGGATTGAGCAAAGTATGAAGGAGGCTGTGGACAAATCACAAAGGCTGAACCCGCCTTCAAAGAATCCAAATGATTCAGTACTTGCTGAAGTCATTAACGAATACCTTGCTCCTGACTCTAAACCCCTGCGGACAATATCCTTCATCATCCTCTGATATTAGACATTCAAAGATATCATCGTATCTTTCATTATAAATATCATCCATACTTCTGAAGATATTTTTATAATTATTCTTATCTGAAATCATTTACCTCTTTATGCTATCTGTATTATATCATAAAAGAAACTATTTTAGTTTCTAAATTCTGAAACATTCGAGTTTAAAATAGGAATATTCTTGAAAAAGTGTTGGGAGCTGAAGCATGAGTTAGTATAATATAATGACACTTGATCAACGTGATTATATTACAGTAATTCATGCTGAGTTTCTAAATGGAACATGATGATTCACAGATCATAACGTCATCATGTGCTATGTTACACGACTCTTATATTCTCTTTGATCTCTAAATATCAAGAAAATATTTCTTAATGATTCGGCCTTTTCCGAGGTATTCTGGTAATTTGACAAGTCAAGATCGTGCCATTACAATTTCCTTCCAAGAACATTAACAATGTTCATTCCGAAATTTATATCTACGAATTCTGGACCATTACAAGCGGTGCTTAATCGCAAGAAGAAGAAATGAAAGGACAAAGCTCCGAACTAGAAATGGGAGTATAAATCATAGCAAATAGAAGAGAGCATTAACTGTGGATGACAATGATTATAGAAGAAGCAAGGACTTTGAAATATAAGGGAAGATATAAAACCCAACAATAACCCAGAAATCACAAACTGCATATATCAATGCATATAGCAATATAAAGACACGGGAGAACTAAAAACACTATAAAACCAAGAGTATAGTAGAAGTAAATAGATTCTTCCTGAGGCAGATGAAAAAGAAGAGCGACAGATATGAAAGTGAGGAGTATATCAAGAATCAGCACTGGATGAAGCATATTGACAAATACTTTAAAATATGAGTTGAGAAGATGTGAGTTGTAAGAAAACAAATGAGGTGGATTTATAGTGAAATATCCGACAGAGAAATCAAAATGGATTATCGCATTAATTCGAAGAGGATCATAATTTCCTTAATCGCCAAATAATCAAATCCAATATAGATTACAAAGATTTTCTTTTCGAAGATCAATCGTGATGACATCAAAAGATACGACGAATCACTATTATCTTATTTCATTCATTTACGATAACTTCACTCACACGCTTCGAGTAATCGAATTATTTTATCCATTCTTCTTGAACATGATAAAACTCTATAATCGTTATAATAACATTCTCATTGTTAGTCATGACGACCTCTATCAAATTTCGGGGACGAAATTTCTTTAACGGGTAGGTACTGTGACGACCCGGAAATTTCTGACCAAATTTAAACTTTAATCTTTATATTATTCCGACACGATAAGAAAAGTTTGTTAAGTTAAATCTCAAGAATTTTAAACTGTGTTCATACATTCATTATAACCTCGACCAAATTCCGACGATTCATGAACCGTTATATATAAATAGATATGTATATGTATATATATATATATTAAAACTTGAGAATATTAATAAAGTATTAAACGTATAATACTTTACACGAACGTATTTGTTTCAATATGATTTTTGACAAAATTAAAAAAAATATATTAAATGATTGAATTATCAGAAACATTGAATTATGATTACAAGTCTCTGTTGAGAGGTCCACTATGATTTGAGAAAATCTATTCCTCTTAACGATATTCAAAATAATTTGTAAAGCTATTTATAAATAAAAAACAAAAAGTGTCATTTACGAAAGTTAGTGGAGAATTGGTTTCCATAATATTCTATTAATCTATTTTCAAACGTACAAAGACGTTTTCAGTTTAAAAAAGAACTTTATTATTAAAACGTATATAACTTTTATAAATATCTAGAATCACTTTTGACAACTCATTACTTAACCAGTATAATAAATATAACGATATTTATATTTTATTTCATTAAATATATATAACGATTTAAATTAATATTATATATATTTATACGCGTATTATACATACATAGTTTTTATACTTTTACTATACTTTAACTTTACCTTTACTTTACTTTTACTTTACTTTAACTTTAATAATTCACTTTAATAATTCATACTTTAATAATTCACTTTAATAATTCATACTTTAATAATTCACTTTAATAATTCATACTTTAATAATTCACTTTAATAATTCATACTTTAATAATTCACTTTAATAATTCAAAAATCTATTATAAATAGAATTCAATAGGTTTCATTATTTCATAGAAACTTGAAAATATATTTCTCTAAACTCTCTCAATCGATATATATATATATATATATATATATATATATATATATATATATATATATATATATATATTGCTCTGTATTATTTCAAGATATTATTAGTATATATAAAATATTACAACGGAGTGCTGTCCAAGTGATTTCAAAATAGTTTTTTTGAATGAGTCGAAGCTAAGAAAATTATGGGTTATAGCTATGGAGGTGATGGGTATGGTTCATGGGTATGCTCGTGAGGTCAATCTAGTGTTTATCATCTCCGTTGCGTCTACGTACTTTCCTGCAATATTGAATCTCAATATTGATACGTTCGTGAATCCGAGGCCAACCTTGCACTTGTTAAATGACGCTATATGTATTTTTACTACGAAATACAGTATTGTGAGTTTCATTTGCTCCCTTTTATATATATTTTTGGGACTGAGAATACATGCGCTGTTTTTATAAATGTTTTACGAAATAGGCACAAGTACTAAAACTAATTCTACGTGGGTTTAAACCAGAAATATACCCTTAGCTTGGTAACATTAAACTACTTGTCTATGTACGGTAGGTGCGAATCCTAAAGATAGATCTATTGGGCCTGACAAACCCCATCCTGACTATGGGATGCTTTAGTACTTCGAGGTTATTTTAAACACACCTGATCTGGTGTACTTCAGAGGGTAAAACATGAACGTTAAGGCTTGTTACCGGGTGCCTACAACTTATAGAATACTTTTATACACTTGCGAGTGTACATATATTTATAAACGGAAATCTTGTGGTCTATTAATATATTAAAATGATTGTTATGATAAACCTATGAACTCACCAACCTTTTGGTTGACACTTTAAAGCATGTTTATTCTCAGGTATTAAAGAAATCTTCCGCTGTGCATTAGCTCATTTTAAGGATATTACTTGGAGTCATTCATGGCATATTTTGAAAGACGTTGCATTCGAGTCATTGAGTTCATCAAGATTATTATTAAGCCAATTATAGTTGGATGTATTATGAAATGGTGTGCATGCCGTCAACTTTTGATGTAACGAAAGTTTGTCTTTTAAAAACGAATGCAATGTTTGTAAAATGTATCATATAGAGGTCAAATACCTCGCGATGTAATCAACTATTGTGAATCGTTTATAATGTATATGAACGGGTCCTGTCAAAAACCGAAGAAGAAGAAACGAGCGAGTCAGAATAAGATAGTTGTATTCGTGTGGTGTAATATATGTAATATAGTGTGCTTATGCTTTATGATATATGTAAAAATTGCTTGTATTTATAAGTATTTTTTTATGAATCTAACTCTTGTCTATTTTACAGTATAAAAACACAAAATGGATAGACAACCCAATATTTTAAGAGACCTACCCGGAGACATGATTGATGAAATCTTGTCTAGAGTCGGTCAGAATTCTTCGGCACAACTATTTACGGCGAAATCAGTTTGTGAGACTTTCGTTTGAAGAGACTTTCGTTTGAAAGATGGGGGATATCACTTTGGGAAACTTATAAGTTACGATGTGTTTACTTTGACGCATATATTGCGGGGAACCCAAATGCTATTTTACGCAACGGGTTAAGAAATTATTTTGACTCAATGTATCCGAATATAGGACTTCATGATTTAGAAAAAGCGGCTAACATGCAACATAAAGAAGCATGCTATGCTTACGGGTTAGTAATGTTCGCTTCTCACCAAAGTGAGAAAAAGAACATCGGGCTACAACTATTAAACAAAACGTTCCCACAAGTGACAGAGTCGGTAATTGGGGTAAGAAATGAGGTTTTTAGGTTATTACGAGACTGTTGGTCATTACGTAACCCTCGTCCCTTTAACGACGTTACAACACGCTGTCTTATCAACGGCCATAACGGTTATGTTCCACAAGACCAAGGATGGGAAGTAGTCCTAGTAAAACCAGAATGCATGACTTGTTTCTGGACGTATGAATTACGTGTCTTTATTGCCTTTGCTGAACGACTTGTGTACTAGCTAGAATTATCTTCACAACTATCTTGTATCAAAGTTATTGTGTGCTATATTTCATGCTTTATGTAAAATAAGCGGTATTGTAAGTTTGTAAAATATTGTATAAAAGTTTGAACGCGAAATATTATTACAATCAGTTTTTCATATAGAATTGTAGTAGTTGAATTGTATATTAGCTACTAAGTATGAACTTAACGGGTAGGTACTACCCGAATTTAAACTTATAAAACGCTAATATGAAGAAAAAGCTTTTATAAATGAGTTCATATTATGCTACGAAATACTATTAACTACTCTTAATATTCTGTATGATTAACTTGTTCCATTTGACTATTTTGAAGGAAATGGCACCGACTACTCGACACACCGTGAATATGAATGAAGAGGAATTCCGTACTTTTCTAGCTTCAAACATAGCCGCAGTACAGGCTGCGCTACATACCAACAATAACCTTGGATCTAGCAGTACAAGAAATTGTGTAGGATGCACCTACAAAGAATTCACTGCCTGAAAACCTTTGGAATTTGATGGAACCGAAGGACCGATCGGATTGAAACGGTGGACCGAAAAGGTCGAATCGGTGTTTGCCATAAGTAAGTGTACTGAAGAGGACAAAGTGAAGTATGCTACGCATACCTTCACAGGTTCTGCGTTAACATGGTGGAATACCTATCTAGAGCAAGTGGGACAAGATGATGCTTACGCACTACCGTGGTCAGCATTCAAGCACTTGATGAACGAGAAGTACCATCCCAGAACCGAGGTCAATAAGCTCAAGACAGAACTTAGAGGGTTACGAACCCAAGGATTTGATATTACCACGTATGACAGCCGATTCACAGAATTGTGCCTATTGTGTCCGGGAGCATTCGAAGATGAGGAAGAGAAGATCGACGCATTTGTGAAAGGATTACCGGAAAGAATCCAAGAAGATATAAGTTCACACGAGCCCGCCTCCATACAACAGGCATGTAGAATGGCTCACAAACTAGTGAACCAGATTGAGGAAAGAATTAAAGAACAGATGGCTGAAGAGGCCAATGTGAAGCAAGTCAAAAGAAAGTGGGAGGAAAACGGTGATAAGAATCACCAATACAACAACAACAGCAATTACAATAATAATCGCAACAATTATCCCAACAATCGCAACATCAATCGCAACTGCAACAAACGGCCCAACAGCAGCAACAACAACAACAACAACAACAACAACAACAACTACAACAATCATCCCAACAACAATAACAACACTAACAACAACAACAATCAGAAGCAGCTATGCCAAAGGTGTGAAAAGTATCACTCGGGGTTCTGCACCAAATTTTGCAACAAGTGTAAAAGAAATGGTCATAGCGCGGTGAAGTGTGAGGTCTACGGACCAGGGGTTAACAGAACGAAAGGAACAAATGGTGTCGGAACGAGTAATGGCGGAGCAAGTAGTGTCAGAGCAAGTTATGCCAATGTAGTTTGTTATAAATGTGGAAAACCGGGCCACATTATTAGAAATTGCCCGAACCAGGAGAACACGAATGGACAAGGCCGCGGAAGAGTTTTCAATATTAATGCGGCAGAGGCACAGGAAGACCCGGAGCTTGTTACGGGTACGTTTCTTATTGACAATAAATCTGCTTACGTTTTATTTGATTCGGGTGCGGATAGAAGCTATATGAGTAGAGATTTTTGTGCTAAATTAAGTTGTCCATTGACGCCGTTGGATAGTAAATTTTTACTCGAATTAGCAAACGGTAAATTAATTTCAGCAGATAATATATGCCGGAATCGAGAAATTAAACTGGGTAGTGAAATATTTAAGATTGATTTGATACCAGTAGAGTTAGGGAGTTTTGATGTAATAGTTGGCATGGACTGGCTGAAGAAGGTGAAAGCAGAGATCGTATGTTATAAAAATGCAATTCGCATTGTACGAGAAGAAGGAGAACCCTTAATGGTGTACGGAGAAAAGGGCAACATGAAGCTACATCTTATTAGTAATTTGAAGGCACAAAAACTAATAAGAAAAGGTTGCTATGCTGTTGTAGCACACGTCGAGAAAGTACAAACTGAAGAAAAGAGCATCAATGATGTTCCCATCGCAAAAGAATTTCCCGATGTATTTTCGAAAGAATTACCGGGACTACCTCCACATCGATCTGTTGAATTTCAAATAGATCTTATACCAGGAGCTGCACCAATAGCTCGTGCTCCTTATAGACTCGCACCCAGCGAGATGAAAGAACTGCAAAGCCAACTGCAAGAACTATTAGAACGTGGTTTCATTCGACCAAGCACATCACCATGGGGAGCTCCTGTTTTGTTTGTCAAGAAGAAGGATGGTACATTTAGGTTGTGTATTGACTACAGAGAGTCGAACAAACTTACCATCAAAAACCTTTATCCACTACCGAGAATTGATGACTTATTTGATCAACTACAAGGCTCGTCAGTTTATTCGAAGATCGATTTACGTTCTGGATATCATCAAATGTGAGTAAAGGAGGATGATATTCCAAAAACTGCTTTTAGGACGCGTTATGGTCATTACGAGTTTATGGTTATGCCGTTTGGATTGACTAACGCACCAGCTGTGTTCATGGACCTTATGAACCGAGTGTGTGGGCCATATCTTGACAAGTTTGTCATTGTTTTCATCGATGACATACTTATTTACTCAAAGAATGATCAAGAGCACGAAGAACATTTGAGAAAAGTGCTAGAAGTATTGATGTCGTAGCGTGGGGGTACGAAATACTTCAAAACTTTAGCAGGAAATACTATTAAATACGATACAATTTTACACAAGATATTTATTTATTTAAAGAATGGATATACTTAAACCTTGCTACAACACTTATAGGCAGTGTACCTAATCGTACAGTAGTGTAGTTTTTAGTAAGTCCGGTTCGTTCCACAGGGAAAATCTTTTAATCAAAGATTAACGCTATATTAGTTTAATTTTATAAAAATACAAATATATATAAGTAATATTATTATTATAAAGGGGGGTTTTTACCGTTTAATGACCGGTTTGTCGATTTTAAAACTTTAGTCGCAGTTAAAACCAAATGTAAAATATTAAATAAATAAAAGACTTAATTTAAAGCGTAAAGTAAATAACGATAATGAAATTGCAAATAATAAAAGTGCGATAAAATAAACTTGCGATAATTAAAAAGTACGATAATTAAAAGTGCAATTAAATATAATAACAATAAATAAAATGCGATAATTAAAAGTGCAATTAAATATAAAATAAAGGAAATTAAATATGAAATAAAATAATTATGCTTATTTAAACTTCCGTAATCATGATGTTTGACGTGTTGATTTTAGTTTTATGCCCATAGGTTAATTGTCCTTTGTCCTGGATTATTTAATATGTCCGTCTAGTTTTTGTCCATAACAGTCCATCAGTCATAAATATAAAGTGCGAGTGTCCTCATCAAATTATCCTTGTACCCGAAGTCAAATATTCCAACTAATTGGGGACTTAAACTGTAACAAAATTTTAATACTTTGTTTAATAATTACACCAGGATGTCGACTGAGTGTAACCCAAGGTTTTAATACTTTGTTAACAATTATGCCAAGTGTCCTTGTACATAATTTCACCCCTGTTTTAATAATTCTAGTGGCTATTAATCCATTCCCGTGTCCGGTTAAATGAACGATTATTCGTACATATAAATACCCCACCCATCGTGTCCGATCGAGTGTAAATGGTTATTTATAGGGATGCCCAATTTTAAATCTTTATATTAAAATTAACAAACTATCATTTAGTTAAACAAATATAAAGCCCATTAATAGCCCATAGTCTAATTTCCACAAGTGTCGTTCTTTTGTCCAAACCCCAATTATGGTACAAAGCCCAATTACCCAATTTTAGTAATTAGCCCAACATCATGATTACTTCATTTTAAATAAGCATAATAATAACTTAGCTACGAGACATTAATGTAAAAAGGTTGAACATAACTTACAATGATTAAAAATAGCGTAGCGTTACACGGACAGAATTTCGATTTACACCCTTACAACATTCGCTAACATACCCTTATTATTAAAATTAAAATTAAAATTAAAATATAAATTATAAATATAAATATTACGTATAGATAGATGGATGGATATATTGATATTAAAATTCGTCGAACTGCGTTGGCTTTTATAGGCACTTGCTAACCTTGTATTAGGAAAGCAACACGTCCAGTATACTTGCTCCGTATATTACCTTTCAGTAAACTACCGTCCGGTTGTAAAGGAAAGCGTTGAACAAGCAACTGTTAAGGCAATGTCCCCTGACATGCTTTTAATTATGGTCTATAACGTGTCGGACGCAATTACTATCCTTGGTAGGAGCAATAGTAAAGCTCACCCTTATAATTTTTCGGTCTGGCACATGGTCCTGTCTTTGACCATGCTATGCAACCACCATTCTTACGGTTGACACCCGATTTGGTTCAGGTGACCTAATGAAATCCAGGTGAATTTTTAGGATTTTACGTTCAATGGTAATGAACGCATTGAAAATGAGTTTTCAGAAAACAAATCTGTTTATAATTTGATCAAAATATTTTCTCGTTCAAGCTCGAGTTTAGATATCATTGAATTCCATGAGTTTGAATTCTCAATCTTTAAGGTCAATCTCAAGGATTGAGTAATATCAGTCTTAAAAGCTGATTTTTAATCTTTAAGGAGATTATCCTTTCTGGGGATCTGATTCATTAGTCTTATCAAGCTAATTTGCACGGTGTCCCCCCATTGTACGAGATAAATCCTTCTCATGGTTAGGATAAATCTGACCACTTGGCGACCCTGTTTGATGCTGAGGTCCGTGGATTTCCTGCTGATTTTAGTGATGACTTTTCTAGATTTTTCGTCAACCTACAGCTGGTCTGGACGACAACTTCCTGACCTAAATCAAGAAGCGTGTTTCTTTTTCGGAAGACTTTACTTCCTTTTAATGATGGAATTGATTAATCTTGTAGATCCATCTCTTCTTTTCTTTCATCGGGTAAAACAGTTTAGTTTAGTCCAAAGCAAAAGTATTTTCAGTTATTTGTTACAGAAATATGTGACATATGTTTAAAATATCTTGGTAAATTTTCCCACACTTGGCTTTTATTTTCCTTTTTATTGTCCTCTATTCCATTTTAAATGAATTTTAACATTTTGGTTTGTTTCTCAATTTATATCCTTTCCGAGGTAACAATAATTTCGGTGTTAAAACCTAGTTTTATCGTTCATAAATATGTATAAACATGATTTTGAGTTCATTTAATTGAAAATTTAGAAAAATTTTACTAGAATTGGGTAGTCAGTATATAAGACTAGGGCTGTTCTTTATTATTAGAGAGCACTAGATTCTAATACAACTACTGCTTTACTAGTATTTCTAATGGTAACCAAGTGTATAAAGTAAAAATTTTAAAATCTGAAAGAATTTAACCCCTTCCCACACTTAAGATCTTGCAATGCCCTCATTTGCAAGAAATCAGTAACAATTTAAATTATTGAGGGTGATTTGTGTGAAAATGATTAAATTTTACCAAAGTTTCCAAACATATTTGTGTTTGTGTTGAATGATAAATGGTGCACATCATTTGTTCATTCCGTCTTGTTGTTATATCACATTTATTTTGCATCTTGTCGTCAAAATTAGTTGCTTTTGCTGAACTTAATGCCAGTCTTTGAAAATGCGTTGTTTTACCCTGTTGTGTACATAAGATAAACTGCAAACATATATACATATTTTTGAAGTTTGGTATATTACCCCACATTCAAAAATTATTAAAATCTAATAATAAAAGTTAGAAAATTATAAAAACTATTACAATATTAACATAAGTATTAAATGTATCAACATTACAAATTATAAAATAAATAAAACTAAGTAGACTAGGGATGATACTGATACCAGTAGGGGTTCCATGCATAACCATATGTGTTATAAAATGCTTCGGCTGGGTTATACGTAGGATACGGTGGTTGGATCTATATAGACCAGGGAGGAAATACGGGCGATGGAGTAGGAATATAGTTTCTACCTATTTGTTGGCAATAAGCTATGATTTGGTTTTGATGAACTTGCCAATCTTCAAATGCTCGATGTCTAGCATTTTCGTATTCTTGTGAAGCTATAAACCTTTGCATTTCTGTCATTTCATTTCCCCCTCCCACATTACCTGGCTGTTGGTTTCTCTCAACCTGTGGATGTCTACCATTATATCGTACTGCGGCGTTATTTCGCCTCTTCAAAACCTTCGCACCATGGTATACATTTAAACCTATTGTATCGCGGGGTTCAGGTTCTTCGATTAGTAATCCCCCCGACTTATATCCACACCAAGATATTCAGCAATCAAAGTAATAAATATACCACCTCCTATTATGCTATGCGGTCTCATCCCCCTAACCATAGCTGATAAATAATAACCCACACAATAAGGTATACTTACAGGGCTTTGTGGGTCTCGAATACACATGTGGTAAAACAAATCCTGTTCATTTACCTTTTCCTTGTTCTTACCTCGTTGTGTAATCGAATTGGCTAAAAATCTATGAATTACTCTTAACTCTGCTCTTTCTATATCCAAATAAGAGTAATTTCCCCCTTTAAATCGGTGATGGCTAGTCATTTGACTCCATACACCATGCGTATCAAAATTTTCGTCTATCTTTCTACCATTTAGTATCAACCCTCTACAATCGGCAGATGCTAACTCCTCAGGCGTATATATACGTAAAGCCTGAGCCATGTCTAGTAAAGACATGTGGCGCATCAAACCTCCTAACAAAAATCTAATAAAAGATCGATCGGTTAAACTAGCTACCCGATCATTTATTTCTATACTACACAACAATTCTTCACACCATACTTTATATACAGGTCTACGCATGTTGAATAAACGTACCCAATCGTTAAAAGTAGAATTACCATACCTCTGTGTAAGTAATTCCCTAATTGGCCCGGCCAATTCTACAGCTTCTAATGGTCCCCATTCTATGACCCTAGGTACTTCAACAGCTTTAGAATGAAGAGTATGCAAACCCCTTTGGTATTTTGGATAATCTATCCAAAGTCTGTCAAATCTCAGGTTCGGGTGCAAATCTTCCAAGTGCATATCAGAAAATGTCATGACTGGATGAGGTATATCTTGTTTGTAGTAGTTATCCACCTCCTGTTGTTCCGTATTCTCAGCAGGAGCATTGCGAGCTTGGGATGAAGATTCACCCCTTTCAGTCTGCAAAACACATCAAACACAATTTTTGTGCATCCAAATATGCATTAGTGTCAGCAAAATCATCAATCAAAATAATTACAATGACATGATCAATTTATATCAAACTTATGCTCATTTTCATATTTTTATCAAATCTACACTTTTTCAAATAAGCATATACGAAAATGATCACCAAGTTCATAAGCATTCAACTCAAATAATATGTCAAAATAATCATTACTAGCAATTAAACAAGTTTCAAATGGCATTATTTTCCAAAAATTAAGTTCATGAATATTAGACTTAAAAAAGTCCACTTTAATTCTCAAAATCATGTTTAGGCTCAAAGTTTAGATCATTTAACTACCTAAACATGTTACACTACTTAATTTAGCAACAATTCATGACAAAAATCGGCCATAACCTGTTTATATCAAAAAGCCCCAAATTTGCTCAAGAACACAAACCCTAGATTACTCAAAATTTGAAGTTTAAGGCTTCTAATCATGTTAAATAGCATCAATCTAGGTTATACAAGCATAATACATAAACAATTTAAGCATAATTACACTAAAAAGCATCAAAATCAAATTGGGTATAAAATTGCTCAAGAACACTAATTTTCGAATTAAATGGTGTTTAGGTGTAGAAATTTACCGTTTTTCTTGAGTAATTCCTTGATAGCATCCTTCTCAACATGATTTTAGTAAAAAATGTGATGATTTTTGGTGAAAAATTGTGAATTTGGGAGTGTTTTTTCGCAGTTTGTGGGTGTTGGGTGTGTGCAACTGATCTGTTCCAGCCGTTTTTATTTTTTTCTGTATTTTTGTCTCTCCGCGAGTCGCGGTATATGGACCTTACAAACTCCGCAACTCGCGGCATTTGGTTTTTTTTTTTTTTTTATTTATAAAACCTTATACTTTATAAAACTTATAATTAATTAAATTTTAAAAATTTGTTTTTCTTTGTTTTAGGACGAGGTGGTTTCGGATCGATGTCCTAGTCCGTCCCTCGACAAAATTTTAAAATTTGTCAATTCAAAGCGCGGTTTTAAAAGTAAAGATTTTTGGGTTTTTTTAATGTTTTTGGCATACTTTAGTTTAATAAGATTAAAAATAATGATAATAAAAGTTCTCGTCCCTCCCTCGGGTAAAGCAATTTCGGTTCAAAGACCTAGTCTTCAACTTACGACGAATTTTAAAAATCATATTTTTAACTTAACGAATTAAAGTAAATTTTTGTTTTTAAATTCACACCAAACTTAAATTTAAAATGCATAAAATTAAAAATTCACACCAAACTTAATTAAAAATTGATATTATAAATTCACACCAAACTTATATTTAATTTTGTTGTTATACATACAAACTTATATTAAAAATATTAAAATTTTTCAAATATTGACAAACTTAAATATATTGATCTTACAAAGTTCACAATATTAATTTAAGATTTATATATTAATTTTAAAAACATGGTAAAAATAAAATTAAAAATCTTTTTGGCTTTTACCCCACTTTAATCAATCAAATATTATCAAAAATATGCGCCCCTCTTTTCGGTAAAGTAATTTCGGTTCCATAACCTAATTTAACTCATGACGAATTTTTGAAATATTTTGGGTTGATTGATTAAAGATATTTATACCTTAAGAATAAACGTTAAATTTTGCCGTGATGTAATAAATTTTTGAATGATATCAATAATTTCGGTCGCCAAACCTAATTTTATTCAATACCAATTTAATACTTTATAGCGAACAAATTAGCGTTTATTATCAAAAGGTTAAAAATAAAAATAAAAACTGTACAGACTTACCTGTGAGATAGTATTCTTAGTTATATGATCTATCCCATTCATAAGATAGTCGGTTTAATTGGTTTTCCATGGCTACATAGGCGTAACCTCGAGCATTCAGTGTTTTTTCTTCTAAACATATGAACGGTCCGTCTCTGCATAAAGTAACAAATTCGGTATTTGAATAGGTTTGATTATTTGAACATTTACCTCCATGTGACCATTTTCCGCATTTGTGACATCTTTCAAGGTGTCGTGCTCTTCTTTTCACTGCGGATTTTGATTTTCCTTTACCAAATTGTAACTTATTATCTTCGCGTCTGGATTCTTTTCTTACTCCGTCCAATCTTTCTCTGATTACTGATACTATTTCACTCAGAAGTGTGTCATTATTACGTTTAGTGATCAAAGCGTGTAGCATTAGACCATGATTTAGTTCATAGGCAGTCTTCATTTCGTAAAAACCTAAAAAAAATAAAAATTCAGAATGGGGGGAGAAGACTAGTTCTTTAGGGTCTGCTAGGGAAAGACCATTCGGGTTCTATTTTCGAGAACTACACGAAAACAGACAATCTAACTCTAACAGAAATACATATTATCCTTTAAAGACTTGATTCTTCCCACACTTAGTTAGCTGTGGTATCGAAATTGTGATTAACTTCATTGTCGAATTCCATCGGACTATCTATGTAGTGTTTAACTCTGTGACCATTAACTTTAAATTCAATCCCATTTGAATTTATTAATGCTACTGTTCCGTATGGGAAAACTCTTTTGACTATGAATGGTCCAGACCATCTTGATTTCAATTTTTCAGGAAATAGCTTGAATCGTGAATTGAAAAGAAGAACTCTGTCTCCTTCTTTAAATTCTTTTAAACTTTTGATTCTTTTATCATGCCATTTCTTCGTTTTTTCTTTATAGATTAACGAATTTTCGTATGCTTCATGTCTTAATTCTTCTAATTCGTTTAGTTGACTTAATCGTAGACGTCCAGCTTCATGTAAATCAAGATTACATGTCTTCAAAGCCCAAAATGCTTTGTGTTCAATTTCTACTGGAAGATGACATGCTTTTCCGTAGACGAGTTTAAAAGGTGTGGTTCCAATTGGAGTTTTGTAGGCTGTTCTAAAAGCCCAGAGTGTATCCTCCAATTTAATGGACCATTCCTTCGGATTTGATCCTACGTTTTTTTCTAGAATACGTTTTAAAGCTCGGTTGGTATTTTCAACTTGTCCACTTGTTTGTGGATGATATGCGGTGGAGATTTTATGAGTTACTCCATATATTTTGAGAACTTTCTCAAGTTGATTATTACAAAAATGAGTTCCCCGATCACTTATTAAAGCTTTCGGTGTTCCAAACCTTGTAAAAAGACGTTTTAAAAAGTTGACTACAACTCGTGCATCGTTAGTTGGGAGAACTTGTGCTTCCGCCCATTTGGATACATAATCAATGGCTACGAGAATATAGAGATTATTATGAGATTTTGGAAATGGACCCATAAAGTCAATACCCCAAATGTCAAATACTTCACATACTTGAATGACATTTTGTGGCATTTCATCACGTTGACTTATTTTTCCGGCCCTTTGACAAGCATCACAGGATTTGCAAAGAAGGTGTGCGTCTTTGTAAATTGTAGGCCAATAGAATCCAGCATCATAAACTTTTCTTGCTGTTAGTTGAGGCCCATAATGCCCTCCTGTTGGTCCTGTGTGACAATGGTTTAAAATTTTACTAGCTTCATCTCCGAATACACATCGGCGTATTATTCCATCTGGACAACTTTTAAACAAATGTGGATCTTCCCAGAAATAGTGTTTTATATCACTGAAGAATTTCTTTCGTTTTTGGTACGATAATCCTTTTTCAAGGAATCCACATACTAAGTAGTTTGCATAGTCTGCAAACCATGGTATTTCATTATAATCTATCTTTAATAGATATTCATCAGGAAAGTTGTCTTGTATGGCCGATTCATTTAGAACTTCTAATTCGGGATTTTCAAGACGAGAAAGATGATCAGCGGCGAGATTTTCTGCTCCTCTTTTATCTCGGATTTCAATATCAAACTCTTGTAAGAGTAAGATCCAACGGATTAATCTTGGTTTGGCATATTGTTTCAAAAATAGGTATCTAAGAGCAGAATGATCGGTATAGACCACCGTTTTTGCTAGAACGAGATATGAACGAAATTTGTCAAAAGCAAAGACAATAGCAAGGAGTTCTTTTTCAGTAGTTGTATAATTTGTTTGTGCTCCTTGTAACATCTTACTAGCATAATATATAGGTTGAAATCGTTTTTCAATCCTTTGTCCTAAAACGGCTCCCATTGCAAAATCACTTGCATCGCACATTAGTTCAAACGGTAGATTCCAATTTGGTGTTATCATGATCGGCGCATTAGTGAGTTTCTCTTTAAGAATATTAAAAGATTTGATGCATTCATCTGAAAAGATGAATGGAGCATCTTTTTCTAGGAGTTTATTCATAGGAGTGGCAATTTTAGAAAAGTCTTTTATGAAACGTCGGTAAAAACCGGCATGCCCTAGAAAACTCCTAACTCCTCTAACATTGGTGGGATGTGGAAGTTTAGCAATTACATCTACTTTAGCTCTATCCACTTCAATTCCTTCCTTCGAAATTTTATGTCCAAGAACGATGCCTTCTTTAACCATAAAATGGCATTTCTCCCAATTAAGAACTAGATTTGATTGTTCGCATCTAATAAGCATTCGTTCAAGATTAGCTAGACATGTTTCAAATGTATCACCGAAGACTGAAAAGTCATCCATGAAAACTTCCATGCATTCTTCTATCATGTCGTGAAAAATCGCCATCATACACCTTTGAAAGGTTGCAGGGGCGTTGCAAAGTCCAAATGGCATGCGTTTGTAAGCAAAAGTACCATAAGGGCACGTGAATGTGGTTTTCTCTTGATCTTCGGGTGTTATTGGAATTTCAAAATATCCGGAAAATCCATCAAGAAAACAATAATAACTATTTTCGGCTAATCTTTCCAACATTTGATCAATGAAAGGTAAGGGAAAGTGATCTTTTCTGGTGGCGTCATTTAATTTTCTATAATCAATACATACACGCCATCCTGTTACAGTCCTAGTAGGAATAAGCTCATTTTTTCATTTGTAATGACAGTCATGCCACCCTTCTTAGGCACGCATTGAACTGGGCTTACCCATGGACTATCAGAAATTGGATAAATTAAATCTGCATCTAGCAGTTTAATAATTTCTTTTTTAACTACATCTTGCATATTAGGATTTAGTCTTCGTTGGCGTTGCACATACGTTTTATGACCTTCTTCCATAAGGATTTTATGTGTGCAATACGAAGGACTTATTCCTTTAATATCATGAATCTTCCATGCAATGGCTGGTTTATGAGCTTTCAACACAGAAATGAGTTGTGATTTCTCATTTTCAGTAAGAGAAGATGATATTATTACAGGTAATTCAGATTCACCATGTAAATAAGCGTATTCCAAATGGTTTGGAAGTGGCTTTAACTCTAATTTCAGTGGTTCTTCTATCGATGATTTATATCGATATCTGTCTTCTTCTTTTAGCATTTGAATTTCTTCTGTTGTTGGTTCATATCCATTAGCTATTAGTGTAGCTAACATTTCAGCTTCATCAATTTGTTCAGTTCCTTCTCCTAAAGAACATTCTCCTGTTCCTTGTAATTCTGGAAATTCTTCTAACAATTCTGCATGTGAATCTATAGTTTGAATATAATAACATGTATCATCTGCAGATTGCGGTTGTTGCATTGCTCTATCAACTGAAAAGGTAACACTCTCATCCTCTATACTTAGGGTTAATTTCTTACCGAACACGTCTATCATTGCTTTAGCCGTGTTTAAGAATGGTCTTCCTAATATGAGAGGAACTTGAGAATCTTCTTCCATGTCCAGAACAACAAAATCTACTGGAAATACTAAAGTACCAACTTTAACTAGCATGTTCTCCATTATCCCTCTAGGATATTTTATTGATCTATCGGCTAGTTGTATACTTATTCTGGTTGGTTTCAATTCTCCAAGGTCTAGTTTAGCATATAGTGAATACGGCATTAGATTTATACTAGCACCTAAGTCTGCTAATGCTTCTATTGAACTAAGACTTCCCAGAAAACATGGAATTGTGAAACTTTCTGGATCAGATAATTTTTCTGGTATCTTATTCAACAGCACTGCTGAACAATTAGCGTTCATAGTAACAGCCGAGAGTTCTTCCATTTTCTTTCTATTCGTGATCAGATCTTTCAAGAATTTAGCATATCTAGGCATTCCTGAAATCACATCAATGAAAGGAAGATTTACATTTATCTGTTTAAACATATCCAAGAATTTGGATTGCTCGGCTTTAAGTTTCTCTTTCTTCATTTTACTCGGGTAAGGAAGTGGTGGTTGGTATGGTTTAACATAAGGTTTAGCTTAAACTGTGTTATCTTCATTAACCTTTTCAACTACCGGTTCTTTTTTCTTATCTTGATCAGGTTGTGGTTCTTGTGGAGTAGGAATAGCTTCATCAGAAGTTACAGGTATTTCAGGTGGTTTAAGTGTTGTACCACTTCTTGTGGTAATGGCTTTAGCTGTTTCATTCCGGGGGTTAGCATTTGTATCACTAGGTAGACTTCCCGGTTTTCTTTCACCTATTAACCTTGCTAGGTTACTTACTTCTTGTTCCAGATTTTGAATAGAAGCTTGTTGATTTCTAAATGCTTGAGCATTTTGTTCATTAGTTTGTTTTTGAGATGTGAAAAACTGCGTTTGAGTTTCAACTAGCTTCGTCATCATATCTTCTAAATTACTCTTTTTATCATCGGGTTGTGGTTTGTTTTGAAAATTAGGTCTTTGCTGGTTGTAAGTATTGTTAGATACTTGTTGATTGCTAGGACCTTGTTGGTTGTTGTATGGAATATTTCGATTATAATTCTGGTTTTGATTGTAGATCGGTCTTGGCGGTTGATAATTATTTTGATAATTATTTCCAGGCCTTTGGTTTATGTATGAAATATTCTCTCTTTATTCCATTGTTAGTTCAATACTGAGACAATCTTTTGTCAAATGTGGTCCTCCACACTGCTCACAACTAATTTGTATTGAGTGTATATCTTTAGTCATCTTTTCCATTCGTCTCTCGACAGCATCTATCTTTGCAGAAATGGAATCTAAGTCATGGCTAGAATCGGCTCTAGCTGCTTTAGATGATCTAACGATATCTTTTTCTTGGTGCCACTCATGTGAGTGGGAAGCAATGTTATCAATAATTTTATAAGCATCAGTTTCGGTTTTTTTCATAATGGAACCACCAGCTGCTATATCGATGTCTTTTCTTGTAGTGATGTCGCATTCTTGGTAGAATATTTGTACTATTTGACAGGTGTCTAAACCATGTTGCGGACATCCTCTTAATAACTTTCCAAATCTTGTCCATGCCTCATATAGAGTTTCATTTGGTTTCTGTGTGAACGTAACAATTTCTCCTTGAAGTCTTACGGCTTTAGATGCCGGAAAGAATTGTTTAAGAAAATTTTCAACTAAAACGTCCCATGTATCAATCGCCCCTTCAGGTAACGATTCTAACCAATCTTTGGCTTCTCCCTTTAAAGTCCAGAGAAATAACATGAGATATATCTGTTCATCCTCCACTTCTCGGATTTTAAATAGAGTGCAGATCCTATTAAAGGTACGAAGATGTTCATTTGGATCTTCCTTCGGCGCACCACTAAATTGGCATTGATTAGTCACCATGTGTAGAATTTGTCCTTTGATTTCATAATCTGGCGCATTAATGTCTGGATGAGTAATTGCGTGACCTTGGTCAGTGCGTTTAGCTCTCATTCAGTCTTCCATACTTAAAGGTTCCAGATTCTCCATAATTGAATTTGTTGAATTGGAATCACTAGAGGATTCTGATTTAATGGTTCGTTCCTCAACAATCTCTGTTTGAATGATTGGTGGTTCCGGAGGAAAGTTTAGTGGTTCAGGATCTATGAATCGTCCCTGAATATTCTCCGGATTCTCAATTGTGAGGTCGGGTTCAAAAAATGGATTATCGGAAATTTGAACTGGAGTATTTGGTCGACTGGATGACGATTCTAAAGAAAAATCAACGGCGGTAATATTTGCTAAATGTCTTGATCTAGTTACAGGTGGTGAACGTACAAAAGGTGGTGAACGTCTTGCTCGGTGCATTCACTGAATATCCTATTAGTTTTTTAAAAAGGAAAGAAAAATTATATATGTTATCCAATTAATAGACTTTTCTGATTTTGCCCACGTTTCGAATAGCTAAAAGATGCAGCAGAGGGGCAGGATTTGTTTGGTCTCAATATAATTGAGTACTGTTTGGCTCCAATAACCCGGTCCACGTACAAATCCAACTATTACTACGAACCAGAAAATTTTGATGTCTATCAATTTAACCACTTAAAATAAATTTTCGTAATTTTAAGAAATTTAGATAAGAAGTAGAATAAAAAATCTATGTCCTAAAAACTAGAATAGCGAGAAATAAGAAAGAAAAAGAGCGTGTCGAAAAAAGATCGAAAAATAAAAATAAGAAAGAAAAAGAGTGACTTATAGAACTTAAAAACACTCGACTAACCCAACCTTATTACTATCACTAACTTAAAATTATAATCGCAAATTGAGATTACTAATTGGAATGATAATTGATACATAGGTAAAAGGCGTCTAAAAATATTAAAGCTTACAAGTAAAACTATATCCCAAATGGCAATAACTTAAAAAGAAACTAAAACTTAAAAAGGCGTCGCAAAATTCTAAAGCACCTAAATCTTAGTTTAAAGAAAAAGCACTTAAGGGATTTTACGGCAAAGCCTAAAATCTAGAAATAAAAATATAACTATGGCAAAAACTAAGTTTAAAACTAAAAACTAGCGAAAAATACAAATATTACGCTAAAACAATTAAAAAGGGAGAAAATATAAAAATATACAAAAAGTTGTAAAAATTACAATTTTTATAAAAATATTATTTTTATATTATTTATTTATTAAAACTATTAATTTTACATTAATTAAACTAATTTAACTAAATATATAAATTAAATAAAAAGTAAAACTAATTAATATATTAAAATTAAACCTAATTAGGGTTAAAAGTTAATTAATAAATATAAAACCCGTAATTAATGCTGATTAGGGTTTCTGTCACGTGTGTCAGGGCTGCTCCGCGAGTTGCGGTGCCTGAAGCAGGAAAACTCCGCGAGTCGCGGGGTTCTAAAATTCAACTCAGGTACAGGATTTAATTCGACGCGTTTTTTTTTTATATTTTCTGTATTATGCTTTATATTTTCTGTTTTAAATAAAAATATTTATATAATAAAAACTTATATTTAAAAACTAAAATAAAAATAGAACTACTTTATAATTTTATAAATAAAAATCTTAAAACTAGATATATATATATATATATATATATATATATATATATATATATATATATATATATATAATTTTTTTTTTAAAATTTAGCGTTACGCTTCCGGCTTTTAAGCTAGATTGTCCCAGGCAGCGGCGCCAAAAATACTTGATGTCGTAGCGTGGGGGTACGAAATACTTCAAAACTTTAGCAGGAAATACTATTAAATACGATACAATTTTACACAAGATATTTATTTATTTAAAGAATGGATATACTTAAACCTTGCTACAACACTTATAGGCAGTGTACCTAATCGTACAGTAGTGTAGTTTTTAGTAAGTCCGGTTCGTTCCACAGGGAAAATCTTTTAATCAAAGCTTAACGCTATATTAGTTTAATTTTATAAAAATACAAATATATATATAAGTAATTTTATTATTATAAAGGGGGGTTTTTACCGTTTAATGACCGGTTTGTCGATTTTAAAACTTTAGTCGCAGTTAAAACCAAATGTAAAATATTAAATAAATAAAAGACTTAATTTAAAGCGTAAAGTAAATAACGATAATGAAATTGCGAATAATAAAAGTGCGATAAAATAAACTTGCGATAATTAAAAAGTGCGATAATTAAAAGTGCAATTAAATATAATAACAATAAATAAAATGCGATAATTAGAAGTGCAATTAAATATAAAATAAAGGAAATTAAATATGCAATAAAATAATTATGCTTATTTAAACTTCCGTAATCACGATGTTTGACGTGTTGATTTTAGTTTTATGCCCATGGGTTAATTGTCCTTTGTCCTGGATTATTTAATATGTCCGTCTGGTTTTTGTCCATAACAGTCCATCAGTCATAAATATAAAGTGCGAGTGTCCTCGTCAAATTATATTTATACCCGAAGTCAAATATTCCAACTAATTGGGGACTTAAACTGTAACAAGATTTTAATACTTTGTTTAATAATTACACCAGGATGTCGACTGAGTGTAACCCAAGGTTTTAATACTTTGTTAACAATTATGCCAAGTGTCCTTGTACATAATTTCACCCCTGTTTTAATAATTCTAGTGGCTATTAATCCATTCCCGTGTCCGGTTAAATGAACGATTATTCGTACATATAAATACCCCGCCCATCGTGTCCGATCGAGTGTAAATGGTTATTTATAGGGACGCCCAATTGTAAATCTCTATATTAAAATTAACAAACTATCATTTAGTTAAACAAATATAAAGCCCATTAATAGCCCATAGTCTAATTTCCACAAGTGTCGTTCTTTTGTCCAAACCCCAATTATGGTACAAAGCCCAATTACCCAATTTTAGTAATTAGCCCAACATCATGATTACTTCGTTTTAAATAAGCATAATAATAACTTAGCTATGAGACATTAATGTAAAAGGTTGAACATAACTTACAATGATTAAAAATAGAGTAGCGTTACACGGACAGAATTTCGATTTACACCCTTACAACATTCGCTAACATACCCTTATTATTAAAATTAAAATTAAAATATAAATTATAAATATAAATATTACGTATAGATAGATGGATGGATATATTGATATTAAAATTCGTCGAACTGCGTTGGCTTTTATAGGCATTTTCATTTTTTGGGGCTCCGCGAGTCGCGGTTCTTTTAGCCTTCAAACTCCGCAAGTCGCGGAGTTCGTTTTTACAGCTCATTCAGCCTTGGCTCTTTGTTTGCCGACGATTTTAAATAATAATATAATATATATATAATTTTTAAGAATTATTTATATATTATATTATATTCATGTGCATAGTTGACTTGTAATTTTTAGTCCGTTGCGTCGAGCGTTGAGAGTTGACTCTGGTCCTGGTTCCGGATTTTCGAACGTCCTTGCGTACAATTTAATATCTTGTACTTTGCGTTTTGAATTTTGTACTCTTGTAATTTTGAGACGTTTCTTATTAATAATTGGAACCTCATTGATTGTATTTTTTACTTTTGAGCTTTTTGGTCGTTTGCGTCTTCAATTCGTCGAATCTGTCTTTTGTCTTCACCTTTTATTATTTAAACGAATATCACTTTTAAATAGAACAATTGCAACTAAAAGCTTGTCTTTCTTGAGGAATAATGCTATGAAATATATGTTCGTTTTTAGCATTATCAAGTATTGAGAAAGGAAAAACTGTACGCTAAGTTTTCAAAGTGTGCATTTTGGTTGGAAGAAGTTCAATTCCTCTGTCACATAGTGAACAAAGAAGGTATCCAGGTGGACCCGGCAAAGATCGAAACCGTTGAAAAGTGGGAAACCCCAAAAACTCCGAAGCATATACGTCAATTTTTAGGATTGGCTGGTTACTACAGAAGATTCATCCAAGATTTCTCCAAAATAGCAAAACCCTTGACTGCATTAACGCATAAAGGGAAGAAATTTGAATGGAAGGATGAACAAGAGAAGGCGTTTCAATTATTGAAGAAAAAGCTAACTACGGCACCTATATTGTCATTGCCTGAAGGGAATGATGATTTTGTGATTTATTGTGACGCATCAAAGCAAGGTCTCGGTTGTGTATTAATGCAACGAACGAAGGTGATTGCTTATGCGTCTAGACAATTGAAGATTCACGAACAAAATTATAAGACGCATGATTTGGAATTAGGCACGGTTGTTTTTGCATTAAAGACTTGGAGGCACTACTTATATGGGGTCAAAAGTATTATATATACCGACCACAAAAGTCTTCAACACATATTTAATCAGAAACAACTGAATATGAGGCAGCGTAGGTGGATTGAATTGTTGAAGGATTACGACTTTGAGATTCGTTACCACCCGGGGAAGGCAAATGTGGTAGCCGACGCCTTGAGCAGGAAGGACAGAGAACCCATTCGAGTAAAATCTATGAATATAATGATTCACACTAACCTTACTACTCAAATAAAGGAGGCGCAACAAGTAGTTTTAAAAGAGGGAAATTTAAAGGATGAAATACCCAAAGGATCGGAGAAGCATCTTAATATTCGGGAAGACAGAACCCGGTATAGGGCTGAAAGGATTTGGGTACCAAAATTTGGAGATATGAGAGAAATGGTACTTAGAGAAGCTCATAAAACCAGATACTCAATACATCCTGGAACGGGGAAGATGTACAAGGATCTCAAGAAACATTTTTGGTGGCCGGGTATGAAAGCCGATGTTGCTAAATACGTAGGAGAATGTTTGACGTGTTCTAAGGTCAAAGCTGAGCATCAGAAACCATCAGGTCTACTTCAACAACCCGAAATCCCGGAATGGAAATGGGAAAACATTACCATGGATTTCATCACTAAATTGCCAAGGACTGCAAGTAGTTTTGATACTATTTGGGTAATAGTTGATCGTCTCACCAAATCAGCACACTTCCTGCCAATAAGAGAAGATGACAAGATGGAGAAGTTAGCACGACTGTATTTGAAGAAAGTCGTCTCCAGACATGGAATACCAATCTCTATTATCTCTGATAGGGATGGCAGATTTATTTCAAGATTCTGGCAGACATTACAGCAAGCATTAGGAACTCGTCTAGACATGAGTACTGCCTATCATCTACAAACTGATGGGCAGAGCGAAAGGACGATATAAACGCTTGAAGACATGCTACGAGCATGTGTTATTGATTTCAGAAACAGTTGGGATCGACATCTACCGTTAGCAGAATTTTCCTATAACAACGGCTACCATTCAAGCATTGAGATGGCGCCGTTTGAAGCACTTTATGGTAGAAAGTGCAGGTCTTCGATTTGTTGGAGTGAAGTGGGGGATAGACAGATTACAGGTTCGGAGATAATACAAGAAACTACCGAGAAGATCATCCAAATTCAACAACGGTTGAAAACCGTCCAAAGTCGACAAAAGAACTACGCTGACATTAAAAGAAAAGATATAGAATTTGAAATTGGAGAGATGGTCATGCTTAAAGTTGCACCTTGGAAAGGCGTTGTTCGATTTGGTAAACGAGGGAAATTAAATCCAAGGTATATCGGACCATTCAAGATTATTGATCGTGTCGGACCAGTAGCTTACCGACTTGAGTTACCTCAACAACTCGCGGCTGTACATAACACTTTTCATGTCTCGAATTTGAAGAAATATTTTGCTAAAGAAGATCTCACTATTCCGTTAGATGAAATCCAAATCAACGAAAAACTTTAATTCATCGAAGAACCCGTCGAAATAATGGATCGTGAGGTTAAAAGACTTAAGCAAAACAAGATACCAATTGTTAAGGTTCGATGGAACGCTCGTAGAGGACCCGAGTTCACCTGGGAGCGTGAAGATCAGATGAAGAAGAAATACCCGCATTTATTTCCAGAAGATACGTCAACACCTCCAACTGCTTAAAATTTCGGGACGAAATTTATTTAACGGGTAGGTACTGTAGTGACCCGAACTTTTCCATGTTTATATATATATATTTGATGCGAAGCGAGGTGTATATAAAATAGTTATTATTTTACTAGGAAAACACTATTAAATACGATACAATTTTACACAAGATATTTATTTATTTATAGAATGGATATACTTAAACCTTGCTACAACACTTATAGGCAGTGTACCTAATCGTACAGTAGTGTAGTTTTTAGTAAGTCCGGTTCGTTCCACAGGGAAATCTTTAAACAAAGCTCAACGCTATATTAGTTTACTTTTATAAAAATACAAATATATATATAAGTGATATTATTATTATAAAGGGGGGTTTTTACCGTTTAATGACCGGTTTGTCGATTTTAAAACTTTAGTCGCAGTTAAAACCTAATGTAAAATATAAAATAAATACAAGACTTTAAATTAAAGCGTAAAGTAAATAACGATAATGAAATTGCGAATAATAAAAATGCGATAAAATTAAATTGCGATAATTAAAAGTACGATAATTAAAAGTGCGATTAAATAACAATAAAAGTGCGATAATTAGAAGTGCAATTAAATATAAAATAAAGGAAATAAAATATGAAATAAAAGAATTATGCTTATTTAAACTTCCGTAATCATGATGTTTGACGTGTTGATTTTAGTTTTATGCCCTTGGGTTAATTGTCCTTTGTCCTGGATTATTCAATATGTCCGTCTGGTTTTTGTCCATAACAGTCCATCAGTCATAAATATAAATTGCAAGTGTCCTTGTCAAATTATTATTATACCCGAAGTTAAATATTCCAACTAATTGGGGATTCGAATTGTAACAAGGTTTTAATACTTTGTTTAATGAATACACCAGGTTATCGACTGCGTGTAAACCAAGGTTTTACTACTTTGTTAACAATTACACCAATTACCCTTGAATGTAATTTCACCCCTGTTTTAATTATTCTAGTGGCTATTAATCCATTCCCGTGTCCGGTTAAATGAACGATTATTCGTACATATAAATACCCCGCCCATCGTGTCCGATTGAGTGTATATGGTAGTTTATAGGGACGCCCAATTGTAAATCTTTATATTAACATTAACAAACTTTCATTTAGTTAAACAAATATAAAGCCCATTAATAGCCCATAGTCTAGTTTCCACAAGTGTCGTTCTTTTGTCCAAACCCCAATTATGGTACAAAGCCCAATTACCCAATTTTAGTAATTAGCCCAACATCATGATTACTTCGTTTTAAATAAGCATAATAATAACTTAGCTACGAGACATTAATGTAAAAAGGTTGAACATAACTTACAATGATTAAAAATAGCGTAGCGTTACACGGACAGAATTTCGACTTACACCCTTACAACATTTGCTAACATACCCTTATTATTAGAATTATAATTAAAATTAAAATATAAATTATAAATATAAATATATTTACGTATGAAGAGGAAGAGAAAAAAGATATATAAAAACTCGGCAGAAAACTGGCTTTATATAGGACCTGACCAGCAATCTCACTCCATGCGACTCGCATGGATTTGTGCTTCTGGCCATGCGAGTCGCATGGCCACCCTGGATCCAGCCAAATGGATTTGTTTTCTTCTTGCCGACGTAATATAATAATAATAATATATATAATATATAATTATATATAATTATATATATATTATATTATATTCTTGTGCATAGTAGACTAGATATTTTTGGTCCGTTGCGTCGGGCGTTTCTTCTTGGCTCAGGTCCCGGTTCCGGATTTTCGGACGTCCTCGCGTATTATTTTAAATCGCGTACTTTGCGTCTTGTAACTTGTACTCTTGTCATTTTGAGACGTTCCTCATCAATATTTTGAACCTTTTTAATTGTATCTTGTACTTTTTAGCTCTTTGGACCTTTTTGTCTTCAATTTGTTGAATCTGCCTTTTGTCTTCACCTTTTATTATTTAAACGAATATCTCTTGTAAATAGAACAATTGCAACTAAAAGCTTGTCTTTCTTGAGGAATAATGCTATGAAATATATGTTCGTTTTTAGCATTATCAAATATTCCCACACTTGAGCGTTGCTTGTCCTCAAGCAATATTGTCTTGAAATACTAGAATCACTTCTTTATTCTTCACACTTTGTACATCAGTGATTTCTATACGGCGGTATAAACAATGGAAGTAACGATATGGTTTACAGTCCCACATGACTATAAAAATTTAGATCCATTAAGGAAATTGGATCTTTATGAAAACATTTGATCTTTCGAAATCTAGTTTTTACCCTAGATAAGTTTTCCGGAATAACCCTTTACCGGTGTTTGCAAAATATTTTTGTGGGTTTGGTGGGTTTCAGATTTGAAAATTTTAGCTCAAAACTTGCGGTTTTGTGTCACCCACTTGCTAACCTTGTATTTGGAAAGCAACACGTCCAGTTTACTTGTCCCGTATATTACCTTTCGGTAAACTACCGTCCGGTTGTAAAGGAAAGTGTTGAACAAGCAACTGTTAAGGCAATGTCCCGTGACATGCTTTTGATTATGGTCTATAACGTGTCGGACGCAATTACTATCCTTGGTAGGAGCAATAGTAAAGCTCACCCTTATAATTTTTCGGTCTGGCACAAGGTCCTGTCTTTGACCATGTTATGCAACCACCGTTCTTACGGTTGACACCCGATTTAGTTCAGGTGACCTAATGAATTCCAGGTGAATTCCTAGGATTTTACGTTCAATGGTAATGAACGCATTGAAAATAGGGTTTTCAGAAAATAAATCGGTTTATAATTTTGATCAAAATATTTTCTCGTTTCAGCTCGAGTTTAGATATCATTGAATTCCATGAGTTTGAATTCTCAATCTTTAAGGTCAATCTCTAGGATTGAGTAATATCAGTCTTAAAAGCTGATTTTTAATCTTTAAGGAGATTATCCTTTCTGGGGATCTGATTCATTAGTCTTATCCAGCTAATTTGCATGGTGCCCCCCCATTGTACGAGATAAATCCTTCTCATGGTTAGGATAAATCTGACCACTTGGCGACCCTGTTTAATGCTGAGGTCCGTGGATTTCCAGCTGATTTTAGTGATGACTTTTCTAGATTTTTCGTCAACCTACAGCTGGTCTGAACGACAACTTCATGACCTAAATCAAGAAGCGCGTGTCTTTTTCGGAAGACTTTACTTCCTTTTAATGATGGAATTGATTCATCGTGTAGATCCATCTCTTCTTTTCTTTCATCGGGTAAAACAGTTTAGTTTAGTCCAAAGCAAAAGTATTTTTAGTTATTTGTTACAGATATATGTGACATATTTTTAAAATAACTTGGTAAATTTTCCCACACTTGGCTTTTATTTTCCTTTTTATCGTCCTCTATTCCATTTTAAATGAATTTTAACATTTTCGTTTGTTTCTCAATTTATGTCCTTTCCGAGGTAACAATAATTTCAGTGTTAAAACCTAGTTTTATCGTTCATAAATATGTATAAACATGATTTGAATTCATTTAATTAAAAATTTTGAAAAATTTTACTAGAATTGGGTAGTCAGTATATAAGACTAGGGCTGTTCTTTTTTATCAGAGAGCACTAGATTCTAATACAACTACTGCTTTACTAGTATTTTTAATGGTAACCAAGTGTATAAAGTAAAAATTTTAAAATCCGAAAGAATTTAACCCCTTCCCACACTTAAGATCTTGCAATGCCCTCATTTGCAAGAAATCAGTAACAATTTAAATTATTGAGGGTGATTTGTGTGAAAATGATTAAATTTTTACCAAAGTTTCCAAATATATTGGCGTTTGTTTGCTGAATGATAAATGGTGCACATCATTTGTTCATTCCGTCTTGTTGTTATTTCACATATATTTTGCATCTTGTCGTCAAAATTACTTGCTTTTGCTGAACTTAATGCCAGTCTTTGAAAACGCGTTGTTTTACCCTGTTGTGTACATAAGATAAACTACATACAATACAAATATAATCATACATGCAATTTGAAATGGAACTTTGGCATCTCACTTTCAAACTATAAGAAAAATATTAGTACACAATAATAATAAAATATCAAACATTACATAAACGTAATAAAATGTTAAGTGTTTAAAATAAAAATAAAAATTACCAACTTATCTCTACTGATCAGGAGGTGGGTTAGGAGGATAATTAGGATATGGATCCCAATTCATGTTCGCGTCCGGGTTCCATGGCTGATTATAGGTGAACTGGTATGCTGCGTCATAATCATATGAATCATAGGGTGGTCTCATTTCTGGCTGATGTGCGGGATAGTATGCGGGTCGGGTCGGATAATACATCTCGCCAGGCTGCAACTGGCTTATAATTTGGCGCTGATGATAATCCCATCGGCCATGCTCTCGTTGCCGGGAATGCTCGTAGTCATTCCGGCGTTGCCATGCCTCGTACTGCATATGCCTATCATAGTTCGTCATGTATTCATCCTCCATACGAACGCCTAAATCAAGAGCAGTCTCCCGAACAACTCCTATAATGTTGTTCGCATCCTCCATCTCGTCATCCGAACCTCTTTCTACCTGTCGCTGAGGTCCCTCGTATCGATATACCCGACCACGTCTCATTAATAATACCCTTGCACCGTGATAAAGGTTTGAACTTATAGTTTCACCTCCGTCCTCTGTTTCGTTCATTGGACCCCCTTGGTGCTTATCTACACCTAAATACTCTCCAATGAGAGTAATGAAAATACCACCACCTATAATACTCCCCGATTTCATCCCCGAAACTACATTAGCGAGATAATAACCAACACAATAGGGAATGTTAACGAAACTCCTCGGGTCTCTAATACACTTGAGGTAGAACAAATCGTTTACGGTCAATTTCTCCTTATTTCTTCCCCTTTGTGTAATTGTGTTTGCTAAGAATCTATGAATCACCCGGAGTTCAGCTCTGTCTATATCTAAGTATGTATGATTTCCACTGGCGTGAAATTCATTAAAGTGGGACATACGCCTCCAGACAGCGTTAATATCAAATTCCCTATCTACCCTTTCTCCTTGGGCAATCAAGCTATTACAGTCGGGGCTCAAAAGTTCAGCAGGGGTGTAAATCTGTAAGGCCCTAGCTAAATCTATCATGGACATTCTGTACATGCGTCCACCTAACAGAAATCTAATAAAGCTTCTATCATCTATCCTCCTAACATCACTGTTTAACTTAATAGTACTAAGTAATTCTATACACCATTCCCTATATATGGTTCTACGAATGGAAAATAGGCGCATCCAATCGTTAAACTGAGAATTACCATACCTTTGCACCAATAATTCCCGAATCGGTTCGGCAAGGTCAACTGTTTCCAAAGGTACCCAGTCAATTGCCCTTGGCATTTCAACAACCTTAAAGTAGAGAATGTGCATGTTCTTTTGATAATCTGGATACTCTATCCAACATCGATCAAATCTCAGATTTGGGTGTAACTGATCTTCATTAATGTCTAAGCTCAGAATCCTTTGATGTGGAGCGAATTGACGAAACTGATTCACGAATAATTGATCTTGATCGTGATAAGGAATATGTTGCTCCTCATGTTCTTCTTCTTCTTGTTGCATATGTTGTTCTTGTTCATGAAACATTTCCGGTTCGGGCTCTGGTTGTCTGGACGATGATGCTCCTGAACCTCCAGTATCGGCTTTCTGTAAAACACATTAAACACAAAAATTGTGCATCCAAATATGCATTAGTGTTAGCAAAATAATAACTTGAAACAATTATGATGACATGTTCAATTCATAACACATTTTATACACATTTTCTTAACAATAACAATTCTACACTTTTACATACGAAAATGTGTACAATGTTTTATTACATTTAAACTCTTAAACATGTCAACAATAATCATTATAGCAATTAAACACTTGTTACATGGCATTCAAATCAAACTAGTGCTCATTTTCATATTTTTGTCAAGTCTACACTTTATCAAATAAGCATATACGAAAAATGTACATCAGGTTCATAAGCATTTATCTCAAATAACATGCCAAAATAATCACTACTAGCAATGAAACAAGTTTCAAATGACCTTTATATCAATTTATCCAAGTTCATGAATTTTTGGACTTAAAAAGTCCACTTTAATTCTCAAAAACATGTTTAGGCTCAAAGTTTGGATCAATTAACTACCTAGACATGTTACACTACTCAATTTAGCAACAATTCATGACAAAAATCGGCCATAACCTGTTTATATCAAAAAGCCCCAAATTGCTCAAGAACACAAACCCTAGATTCTTAAAAATTTGAAGTTTTTAGCTTCAATTCATGTTAAATAGCTTCTATCTAGGATATACATGCATAATATAACAACAATTTAGCTCTAATTACACCTAAATTTAACAAAATCAAAATATAAATTTTCTAGCTCAAGAACACAAAAATTCGAATTTAAAGAGATTAGGGGTGAAATCTTTACCTTTCTCCTGAAGGGGTTGAGACTACTGAATCTAGGCATGATTATTGTGAAGTTTTGCAAGAATTTTGATGAAAAATGATGAATTTTTGAGAGGGTTTTGGAGATGGTTCGTGTATATGTATGTGTGTTTGTGAAAAAGAGCAGCTCGGCTGGAATTTTGTATCTGACCAGTTTTTATTATCCATGCGAGTCGCATGGTTTCCTGCCCATCCCCATGCGACTCGCATGGGGGCCAATTCCAGGTATTTTTTTTTTTTTTTTTTTTTTTTTTTATTAAAACCTTAAACTTTTAAAACATAAATTAAATAAAATTTTAAAAATTTGTTTCTTTTTAAGACGAGGTCGTTTCGGGACGATGCCCTAGTCCGTCCCTCGACAAAATTTTAAAATTTTGTCATTTTCAAGCGATTGTTTTAAAAGCTTAGATTTTTGAATTTTTTTAATTTTTTTTTGGCATACTTTAAATCAAAAAGATTAAAAATAATGATAATAAAAGTTCTCGTCCCTCCCTCGGGTAAAGCAATTTCGGTTCAAAGACCTAGTCTTCAACTTACGACGAATTTTTTAAAAATCATATTCTTAACTTGATGAGGTAAAGTAAATTTTTTGTTTTTAAATTCACACAACTTAAATATAAAATTCAAAATTAATATTAAAAATTCACACCAAACTTAAAATTTGAAATGCATAAAATTAAAATTTCATATTTTTTTTTTTTTTAAAAATTAAAAATTCACACCAAACTTAATTTAAAAATTCATATTATAAATTCACACCAAACTTATATTAATTTTTCAAATATTTACAATTTTAAATATATTGTTTTTACAAAGTTTACAATATTAATTTAAGATTTAAATATTAATTTTAAAAATATGGTAAAAATAAAATTAAAAATCTTTTTGTCTTTTTATCCCACTTTAATCAATCAAATATTATCAAAAATATGCGCCCCTCTTTTCGGTAAAGTAATTTCGGTTCCAAGACCTAATTTAACTCATGACGAATTTTTGAAATATTTTGGGTTGATTGTTTAAAGATATTTATACCTTAAGAATAAACGTTAAATTTCGCAGTGATGTAATAAATTTTTGAACGATATCAATAATTTCGGTCGCCAAACCTAATTTTATTCAATACCAATTTAATACTTTTTAGCGAACAAATTAGCGTTTATTATCAAAAGGTTAAAAATAAAAATAAAAATAAAAACTGTACAGACATACCTGTGAAATAGATTTCTTAGTTATATGATCTATTATATTCATAAGATAGTCGGTTTAATTGGTTTTCCATGGCTGCATAGGCGTAACCTCGAGCATTCATTGTCTTTTCTTCTAAACATATGAACGGTCCGTCTCTGCATAAAGTAACAAATTCGGTATTTGAATAGGTTTGATTATTTGAACATTTACCTCCATGTGACCATTTTCCGCATTTGTGACATCGTTCTAGGTGTCGTGCTCTTCTTTTCGCTGCGGATTTTGATTTTCCTTTACCAAATTGTAACTTATTATCTTCGCATCTGGATCCTTTTCTAACTCCGTCCATTCTTTCTCTGATTACTGATACTAATTCACTCGGTAGTATGTCATTATTACGTTTAGTGATCAAAGCGTGTAGCATTAGACCATGGTTTAGTTCACAGGCAGTCTTCATTTCGTAAAAACCTAAAAAAAATAAAAATTCAGAATGGGGGGAGAAGACTAGTTCTTTAGGGTCTGCTAGGGAAAGACCATACGTGTTCCATTTTCGAGAACTACACGAAAACAGACAATCTAACTCTAACAGAAATACATATTATCCTTTAAAGACTTGATTCTCCCCACACTTAGTTAGCTGTGGTGTCAAAATTGTGAGTAACTTCGTTTTCGACTTCCATCGGACCATGTATGTAATGTTTAACTCTGTGACCATTAACTTTAAATTCAATCCCATTTGAATTTATTAATTCTATCGTTCCGTATGGGAAAACTCTTTTGACTATGAATGGTCCAGACCATCTTGATTTCAATTTTCCAGGAAATAGCTTGAATCGTGAATTGAAAAGAAGAACTCTGTCTCCTTCTTTAAATTCTTTTGAACTTCTGATTCTTTTATCATGCCATTTCTTCGTTCTTTCTTTATAGATTAACGAATTTTCGTATGCTTCATGTCTTAATTCTTCTAATTCGTTTAGTTGACTTAATCGTAGACGTCCGGCTTCATGTAAATCAAGATTACATGTCTTCAAAGCCCAAAATGCTTTGTGTTCAATTTCTACTGGAAGATGACATGCTTTTCCATAAACAAGTCTAAAAGGTGTGGTTCCAATTGGAGTTTTGTAGGCTGTTCTAAAAGCCCAGAGTGCATCTTCCAATTTAATGGACCATTCCTTCGGATTTGATCCTACGGTTTTCTCTAGAATACGTTTTAAAGCTCGGTTGGTATTTTCAACTTGTCCACTTGTTTGTGGATGATATGCGGTGGAGATTTTATGAGTTACTCCATATCTTTTAAGAACTTTCTCAAGTTGATTATTACAGAAATGAGTACCCCGATCACTTATTAAAGCTTTCGGTGTTCCAAACCTTGCAAAAAGACGTTTTAAAAAGTTGACTACAACTCGTGCATCGTTAGTTGGGAGAGCTTGTGCTTCCGCCCATTTAGATACATAATCAATGGCTACGAGTATATATAGATTATTATGAGATTTTGGAAATGGACCCATAAAGTCAATACCCCAAATGTCAAATACTTCACATACTTGAATGACATTTTGTGGCATTTCATCACGTTGACTTATTTTTCCGGCCCTTTGACATGCATCACAGGATTTGCAAAGAAGGTGTGCGTCTTTGTAAATTGTAGGCCAATAGAATCCAGCTTCATAAACTTTTCTTGCTGTTAGTTGAGGCCCATAATGCCCTCCTGTTGGTCCTGTGTGACAATGGTTTAAAATTTTACTAGCTTCATCTCCAAATACACATCGGCGTATTATTCCATCGGGACAACTTTTAAACAGATGTGGATCTTCCCAGAAATAGTGTTTTATATCACTGAAGAATTTCTTTCGTCTTTGGTACGATAATCCTTTTTCAAGGAATCCACAAACTAAGTAGTTTGCATAGTCTGCAAACCATGGGATTTCTTTATAATCTATTTTCAATAGATATTCATCAGGAAAGTTGTCTTGTATGGCCGATTCATTCAGAACTTCTAATTCGGGATTTTCAAGACGAGAAAGATGATCAGCGGCGAGATTTTCTGCTCCTTTTTTATCTCGGATTTCAATATCAAACTCTTGTAAGAGTAAGATCCAACGGATTAATCTTGGTTTAGCATCTTGTTTTGAAAATAGGTATCTAAGAGCAGAATGGTCGGTATAGACCACCGTTTTTGCTAGAACGAGATATGATCGAAATTTGTCAAAAGCAAAGACAATAGCAAGGAGTTCTTTTTCAGTAGTTGTATAGTTCGTTTGTGCTCCTTGTAATGTCTTACTAGCATAATATATAGGTTGAAATCGTTTTTCAATCCTTTGTCCTAAAACGGCTCCCATTGCAAAATCACTTGCATCGCACATTAGTTCAAATGGTAGATTCCAATTTGGTGTTATCATGATTGGCGCATTAGTGAGTTTTTCTTTAAGAATATTAAAAGATTTGATACATTCATCTGAAAAGATGAATGGCGCATCCTTTTCTAGGAGTTTATTCATAGGAGTGGCAATTTTAGAAAAATCTTTTATGAAACGTCGGTAAAAACCGGCATGCCCTAGAAAACTCCTAACTCCTCTAACATTGGTGGGATGTGGAAGTTTAGCAATTACATCTACTTTAGCTCTATCCACTTCAATTCCTTCTTTTGAAATTTTATGTCCAAGAACGATGCCTTCTTTAACCATGAAATGGCATTTCTCCCAATTAAGTACTAGATTTGATTTTTCGCATCTAATTAGCATTCGTTCCAGATTAACTAGACATGATTTAAATGTATCACCGAAGACTGAAAAGTCATCCATGAATACTTCCATGCATTCTTCTATCATGTCATGAAAAATCGCCATCATACACCTTTGAAAGGTTGCAGGGGCGTTACAAAGTCCAAATGGCATTCTTTTGTAAGCAAAAGTACCATAAGGGCACGTGAATGTGGTTTTCTCTTGATCTTCGGGTGCTATTGGAATTTGAAAATATCCGGAAAATCCATCTAGAAAACAATAGTAACTATTTCCGGCTAATCTTTCCAACATTTGATCTATGAAAGGTAAAGGAAAGTGATCTTTTCTGGTGGCGTCATTTAATTTTCTATAATCAATACATACACGCCATCCTGTTACAGTCCTAGTAGGAATAAGCTCATTTTTCTCATTTGTGATGACAGTCATGCCACCCTTCTTAGGTACGCATTGAACTGGGCTTACCCATGGACTATCAGAAATTGGATATATCAAACCTGCATCTAGCAGTTTAATAATCTCTTTCTTAACTACATCTTGCATATTAGGATTTAGTCTTCGTTGGCGTTGCACATACGTTTTATGACCTTCTTCCATAAGGATTTTATGTGTGCAATACGAAGGACTTATTCCTTTAATATCATGAATCTTCCATGCAATGGCTGGTTTATGAGCTTTCAACACAGAAATGAGTTGTGATTTCTCATTTTCAGTAAGAGAAGACGATATTATTACAGGTAATTCAGATTCACCATGTAAATAAGCGTATTCCAAATGGTTTGGAAGTGGCTTTAACTCTAATTTCGGAGGTTCTTCTATCGATGATTTATATCGATATCTGTCTTCTTCTTTTAGCATTTGAATTTCTTCTGTTGTTGGTTCATATCCATTAGCTATAAGTGTAGCTAACATTTCAGCTTCATCAATTGGTTCATTTCCTTCTCCTAAAGAACATTCTCCTGTTCCTTGTAATTCTGGAAATTCTTCTAATAATTCTGCATGTGCATCTATAGTTTGAATATAATAACATGTATCATCTGCAGATTGTGGTTGTTGCATTGCTCTATCAACTGAAAAGGTAACACTCTCATCCTCTATACTTAGGGTCAGTTTCTTACCGAACACGTCTATCATTGCTTTAGCCGTGTTTAAGAATGGTCTTCCTAATATGAGAGGAACTTGAGAATCTTCTTCCATGTCCAAAACAACAAAATCTACTGGAAATACTAAAGTACCAACTTTAACTAGCATGTTCTCCATTATCCCTCTAGGATATTTTATTGATCTATCGGCTAGTTGTATGCTTATTCTGGTTGGTTTTAATTCTCCAAGGTCTAGTTTAGCGTATAGTGAATACGGCATTAAATTTATACTAGCACCTAAGTCTGCCAATGCTTCTATTGAACTAAGACTACCCAGAAAACATGGAATTGTGAAACTTCCTGGATCAGATAGTTTTTCTGGTATCTTATTCAACAGCACTGCTGAACAATTGGCATTCATAGTAACAGCCGAGAGTTCTTCCATTTTCTTTCTATTCGTGATTAGATCTTTCAAGAATTTAGCATATCTTGGCATTCCTGAAATCACATCAATGAAAGGAAGATTTACATTTATCTGTTTAAACATATCCAAGAATTTGGATTGCTCGGCTTCAAGTTTTTCTTTCTTCATTTTACTTGGGTAAGGAAGTGGTGGTTGATATGGTTTAACATAAGGTTTATCCTTAACTGTGTTATCTTCATTAACCTTTTCAACTACCGGTTCTTTTTCCTTATCTTGATCAGGTTGTGGTTCTTGTGGAGTAGGAATAGTTTCATCAGAAGTTACAGGTATTTCAGGTGGTTTAAGTGTTGTACCACTTCTTGTGGTAATGGCTTTAGCTGTTTCATTCCGGGGGTTAGCATTTGTATCACTAGGTAAACTTCCCGGTTTTCTTTCACCTATTAACCTTGCTAGGTTACTTACTTCTTGTTCCAGATTTTGAATAGAAGCTTGTTGATTTCTAAATGCTTGAGCATTTTGTTCATTGGTTTGTTTCTGAGATGTGAAAAACTGCGTTTGAGTTTCAACTAGCTTCGTCATCATATCTTCTAAATTCGGCTTTTTATCATCGGTTTGTTGTGGTGGTTTGTTTTGAAAATTCGGTCTTTGCTGATTATAAGTATTATTGGATACTTGTTGATTGCTAGGACCTTGTTGGTTGTTGTATGGAATATTTCGGTTATAATTCTGGTTTTGATTGTAAATCGGTCTTGGCGGTTGATAATTATTCTGATAATTATTTCCAGGCCTTTGGTTTATGTATGAAATATTCTCTCTTTGTTCCATTGTTAATTCAATACTGAGACAATCTTTTGTCAAATGTGGTCCTCCACACTGCTCACAACTAATTCGTATTGAGTGAATATCCTTAGTCATCTTTTCCATTCGTCTCTCGAAAGCATCTATCTTTGCCGAAATGGAATCTAAGTCATGGCTAGAATCGGCTCTAGCTGCTTTAGATGATCTAATGATATCTTTTTCTTGGTGCCACTCATGTGAGTGGGAAGCAGTATTATCAATAATTTTGTAAGCATCAGTTTCGGTTTTCTTCATAATAGAACCACCAGCTGCTATATCTATGTCTTTTCTTGTAGTGATGTCGCATCCTTGGTAGAATATTTGCACTATTTGACAGGTGTCTAAACCATGTTGCGGACATCCTCTTAGTAACTTTCCATATCTTGTCCACGCCTCATATAGAGTTTCATTTGGCTTCTGTGTGAACGTAACAATTTCTGCTTGAAGTCTTACGGCTTTAGATGCAGGAAAGAATTGTTTAAGAAATTTGTCAATTAAAACGTCCCATGTATCAATCGCCCCTTCAGGTAACGATTCCAACCAATCTTTGGCTTCTCCCTTTAAAGTCCAGGGAAATAACATGAGATATATCTGTTCATCCTCCACTTCTCGTATTTTAAATAGTGTGCAGATCCTATTAAAGGTACGTAGATGTTCATTTGGATCTTCCTTCGGCGCACCACTGAATTGGCATTGATTAGTCACCATGTGTAGAATTTGTCCTTTGATTTCATAATCTGGCGCATTAATGTCTGGATGAGTAATTGCGTGACCTTGGCCAGTGCGTTTAGCTCTCATTCGGTCTTCCATACTTAAAGGTTCCAGATTCTCCATAATTGAATTTGTTGAATCGGAATCACTAGATGATTCTGATTTAATGGTTCGTTCCTCAACAATCTCTGTTTGAATGATTGGTGGTTCCGGAGGAAAGTTTAATGGTTCAGGATCTACGAACCGTTCCTGAATATTTTCCGGATTCTCAATTGTGAGGTTGGGTTCAAAAAATGGATTATCGGAAATTTGAACTGAAGTACTTGGTTGACTGGATGACGATTCTAAAGAAAAATCAACGGCGGTTATATTTGTTAAACGATGTCTTGATCGAGTTACAGGTGGTGAACGTACAAAAGGTGATGAACGTCTTGCTCGGTGCATTCACTGAATATCCTATTAGTTTTTAAAAAGGAAAGAAAAATTATAATAAGTTATCCAATCAATAGACTTTTCTGATTTTGCCCACGTTTCGAATAGCCAAAAGATGCAGCAGAGGGGCAGGATTCGTTTGGTCTCAATATAATTGAGGACTGTTTGGCTCCAATAACCCGGTCCACGTACAAATCCAACTATTACTACGAACCAGAAAATTTTGATGTCTATTAATTTAACCACTTAAAATAAATTTTCGTAATTTTAAGAAATTTAGAGAAGAAGTAGAAAAAATTCTAAGTCCTAAAAACTAGAATGGCGAGAAATAAGAGAGAAAAAGAGTTCGTCGAAAAAGGTCGAAAAAGAAAAAATGGTTGAAAAATAAAAGGTGACGGAAAAATAAAAGAAACTTATAAAAACTTAAAAAAAATACTTTACTAACCTAACCTTATTACTACAACTAACTTAAAATTATAATCGCAAATTGAAATTACTAATTGGAATGATAATTGGTACATAGTAAAAGATCTAAAAATATTAAAGCTTACAGGAAAAACTAAATCCCAAATGAAAATAACTTAAAAAGAAACTAAAACTTAAAAAGGCGTCGCAAAATTCTAAAGCACCTAAATCTTAATCTAAAGAAAAAGCACTTAAGGAATTCTACGGCAAAGCCTATAAATCTAGGAGTAAAAATAACTATAGCAAAAACTAAGTTTAAAATTAAATATGAGCTAAAAATACAAATGTTACGCTACAACGATTAAAAAGGGACAAAATATAAAAATTATAAAAAGTTATAAAAATATTATATTTTATAAAAATATTATTTTTATATTATATAATAAAAGTATTAAATTTATAATAAATAAAACTAGTTTAAAAGTAATATAAATAAAATAAAGTAAAAACTTAATTATAATAATAATAATAAGATTTAGGGTTTAATTAATAATAATAATATATTAACCGTAATAAATGCGAAATTAGGGTTTGGATGTGGCCCTGTCAGACCCCTCATGCGAGTCGCATGGGGTTTAGTAGAAATATCATGCGACTCGCATGGTGTTCGGATCCAGGCCAAAAGTTGGGCTGCTACAGTACCTTGGCCCGATTACTTATTATTTTTTTTTATTTTTTTATGTTTTCTGTTTTTTAAATAAATAAAAGATTTTAAAATAAAACTTATATTTTTATAAACTAAAATAGAAATAAAGAAACTTATAAAACTTAAATATTTAACAAAATCTTAAAAATGCTTATATTTTTGTTTTTCTTTTTATATTTTTGAATAATTAAAACGTATTTTTACAAAAACGACTTTTAATAAAAGTAACTAAAAATCTTTTTTTTTTTTTTTTATATATTAGCGTTGCGCTTCCGGCTTTTGAGAGTGTTCCCCGGCAGCGGCGCCAAAAATAACTTGATGCGAAGCGAGGTGTATATAAAATAGTTATTATTTTACTAGGAAAACACTATTAAATACGATACAATTTTACACAAGATATTTATTTATTTATAGAATGGATATACTTAAACCTTGCTACAACACTTATAGGCAGTGTACCTAATCGTACAGTAGTGTAGTTTTTAGTAAGTCCGGTTCGTTCCACAGGGAAATCTTTAAACAAAGCTCAACGCTATATTAGTTTACTTTTATAAAAATACAAATATATATATAAGTGATATTATTATTATAAAGGGGGGTTTTTACCGTTTAATGACCGGTTTGTCGATTTTAAAACTTTAGTCGCAGTTAAAACCTAATGTAAAATATAAAATAAATACAAGACTTTAAATTAAAGCGTAAAGTAAATAACGATAATGAAATTGCGAATAATAAAAATGCGATAAAATTAAATTGCGATAATTAAAAGTACGATAATTAAAAGTGCGATTAAATAACAATAAAAGTGCGATAATTAGAAGTGCAATTAAATATAAAATAAAGGAAATAAAATATGAAATAAAAGAATTATGCTTATTTAAACTTCCGTAATCATGATGTTTGACGTGTTGATTTTAGTTTTATGCCCTTGGGTTAATTGTCCTTTGTCCTGGATTATTCAATATGTCCGTCTGGTTTTTGTCCATAACAGTCCATCAGTCATAAATATAAATTGCAAGTGTCCTTGTCAAATTATTATTATACCCGAAGTTAAATATTCCAACTAATTGGGGATTCGAATTGTAACAAGGTTTTAATACTTTGTTTAATGAATACACCAGGTTATCGACTGCGTGTAAACCAAGGTTTTACTACTTTGTTAACAATTACACCAATTACCCTTGAATGTAATTTCACCCCTGTTTTAATTATTCTAGTGGCTATTAATCCATTCCCGTGTCCGGTTAAATGAACGATTATTCGTACATATAAATACCCCGCCCATCGTGTCCGATTGAGTGTATATGGTAGTTTATAGGGACGCCCAATTGTAAATCTTTATATTAACATTAACAAACTTTCATTTAGTTAAACAAATATAAAGCCCATTAATAGCCCATAGTCTAGTTTCCACAAGTGTCGTTCTTTTGTCCAAACCCCAATTATGGTACAAAGCCCAATTACCCAATTTTAGTAATTAGCCCAACATCATGATTACTTCGTTTTAAATAAGCATAATAATAACTTAGCTACGAGACATTAATGTAAAAAGGTTGAACATAACTTACAATGATTAAAAATAGCGTAGCGTTACACGGACAGAATTTCGACTTACACCCTTACAACATTTGCTAACATACCCTTATTATTAGAATTATAATTAAAATTAAAATATAAATTATAAATATAAATATATTTACGTATGAAGAGGAAGAGAAAAAAGATATATAAAAACTCGGCAGAAAACTGGCTTTATATAGGACCTGACCAGCAATCTCACTCCATGCGACTCGCATGGATTTGTGCTTCTGGCCATGCGAGTCGCATGGCCACCCTGGATCCAGCCAAATGGATTTGTTTTCTTCTTGCCGACGTAATATAATAATAATAATAATATATATAATATATAATTATATATAATTATATATATATTATATTATATTCTTGTGCATAGTAGACTAGATATTTTTGGTCCGTTGCGTCGGGCGTTTCTTCTTGGCTCAGGTCCCGGTTCCGGATTTTCGGACGTCCTCGCGTATTATTTTAAATCGCGTACTTTGCGTCTTGTAACTTGTACTCTTGTCATTTTGAGACGTTCCTCATCAATATTTTGAAC